>NC_134793.1:2277215-2284715 GCF_046742065.1 Oratosquilla oratoria
ATTTCCTCTTAGACAGGCTTCCATGTTTCAATAGAAATACAAAAGTTCTTGGAAGGTCTTGAAAATATCTAGCATAGAAAAGGTTCTAATTTATACTGGGGGCATGTTGGCCTCAAATCCTCTTAGTTTCAGGTTCGAATCCCGCACTCTTCACCAATTCCCAGCAGTAACTATGAACTACCTCTACATACCAATCACATAGAGCAACCCTGCCGGATTTAGCCTCAGCTACGTGCCACCTATCATTGGCTCCTCACCTTCTTATTTACCTCCTATAAAGTTCACGAAATAAGGCCACCATGAGAAGGAACGACTCGGCCAAAACTCGGCCAACCATCCACATGCTCCTCAACTGCTCTCTTAGCCCACAAGCTTCCTACTTACCTATACAGTATGTGCATTTATATGTATATATGTATATATATATATATATATATATATATATACATATATATATATATATATATATATATATATATATAGATATATATATATATATACATATATTGGCAGAAACCACTTGGAAAATAAAATAAATTAATACCGAACGTCTTCGTCTATTCAAGACATCAGGGTACCCTGATATATATGTATATGTATATATATATATATATATATATATATATATATAGATATAAATATATATACATATATATATATATAAAAATATATATATAAATATACATATATATACATATGCATACATACATATATATATATATTATATATATATATACATATATATACATACATATACATATGTATATATATATATACATATATATACATGCTGGTACATTGTGACAAGTTGATGAAGGTGGAAAAAGAAATCACGGGTCTAGTTCCGAGTTTCTGTGTTTATTGCAGACCAGGTTCGGTCTGTGCGTCGGTGGTTGTTTCGCTCTATGCGACCTCTGTAGTAGGATAGAGCGAAACCGGTCAGGAATAAACTCAGAAAACTCGGAACTAGACCCGTGACTTCTTTTTCCACCTTCATCATATATATATATATATATATATATATATATATATATATATATATATGTATATATATATGTATATATATATGTATATATATATGTATACTGTATATATATAACATATATATATATAATAGATATATATATATATTATATATATATATATATATATATATATATATATATATATATACTGTATATCCTGAAATACATTTGTAATGTTGCAGAATTAATGGAATACAATTTGAATAATTTTCTGAATTTTTCATTTTGTAGTCCATGTTAGAATTATTTAACTTTAGAATAATCTCTTTGCTGGAAGAACACTACTCTGTTTCAGTGTCATTTACACATCAGAGTTTAGCTTTATTCTCTTTGTTGCACCTAAGAACAGGTGACTCTTTCCTTCAGAGTGTAAATTTGTAAGCAAAATGGAATGATAAATTTGGACCTTAAAATGTGCATAAATCCCATTGCAGACGTATATTCAGAAAGTGGCCTTAAAAGGAAATAAATAGATACATTAAGAAATGAGTAAATAGATATATAAAAAGAAATTATAGTTAGATAGATATGCAAATAAAAGTGTAAACAGATAAATGAACAAATAAATCAATCAACTAATAGAATGATGACAGAGAGAGAGAGAGAGAGAGAGAGAGAGAGAGAGAGAGAGAGAGAGAGAGAGAGAGAGAGAGAGAGAGAGAGAGAGAGAGAGAGAGAGAGGGGAGATAATGGGAGAGAGAGAGAGAGAGAGAAGAAGGGAGAGAGAGAGAGAGAGAGAGAGAGAGAGAGAGAGAGAGAGAGAGAGAGAGAGAGAGAGAGAGAGAGAGAGAGAGAGAGAGAGAGAAGGGGAGAGAGAGAGAAGGGAAGAGAGAGAGAGAAGGGGAGAGAGAGAGAGAGAAGGGGAGAGAAAGAGAAGGGGAGAGAGAGAGAAGAGAAGAAAAGAGAAGAGAAGAGGAGAGAGAGAGAGAGAGAGAGAGAGAGAGAGAGAGAGAGAGAGTGGGGGGAGAGAGAGAGAGAGAGAGAGAGAGAGAGAGAGAGAGAGAGAGAGAGAGAGAGAGAGAGAGAGAGAGAGAGAGAGAGAGAGAGAGAGAGAGAGAGCGAGAGAGAGAGAGGTGCGAGAGAGAGAGGTGAGAGAGAGAGGTGAGAGACAGAGGGGGGTGAGAGAGAGGTTAGAGAGAGGTGAGAGAGAGGTGAGAGAGCGGTGAGAGAGAGGCGATAGAGAGGTGAGAGAGAGGTGAGAGAGAGGTGAGGGAGGAGAGAGAGAGAGAGAGAGAGAGAGAGAGAGAGAGAGAGAGAGAGAGAGAGAGAGAGAGAGAGAGAGAGAGAGAGAGAGAGAGAGAGAGAGAGAGAGAGAGAGAGAGAGAGAGAGAGAGAGAGACCGCACAATAATTTCTGCTGACTCACAGCTGATTTGGCCGGGTGATGTGTATCTGACAGTCCGTCGATGTCCGACGACTCATTGACAAAATCACTGATAAATTCCATTTCTCTATCGATGCTGTAAATCTGTATACGTTTCCCTCACGTTCGTAATAACGTCGGAAATCATATTCAACCTATGTTTAGCGCAGCGAAAAAACTACATGTACATGTTATGTATTAGACTACAACGGCCCCAAGTGGCCAAGATGAAAGAACCACGTAGAAGACTTAGAAAACATTAGCTTGTATTGTCTTAAACTCATTTCATGGAAAAAGACACACGCACGCACGCACGCACACACACACACACACACACATATATATATATATATATATATATATATATATATATATATACCTTTATTTTATGCCCCAGTCACGTAATTACAATTCTCGTCAAATGTTGTAATCTTGAAAATCTGCAGGACGCCTCCACCTACAATATTCTAGACTTCACTAAGGATAATTTGCCAATGTGCCTGATATTTGTATAGGTTTAACTTCTCTTAAATTTGTCATTTAGCTTCTCAACATATGACGCAAAGGTAATATGATATTTGCAGATTCAAAAAATAAAAACATATATAACAAAGTCATTTCTACACAAACGAACTCGTGTCGTTGCCGCACTCACTGAGGCCGCGGACCTCTAACAAGAGACACTTGGAGCATTACATTAATGAAATGATAGACATTTTACTTGAAAACGAATATTTACTAATAAAGACATACATTTTTAATAATACAGTTATGATATATATCTTAGCTTCAGATATCTCCAAAATCATAAAATCAAACAATTTGACAAATTAATATTTCCCACAAGGGTAAAAGCGCACGCGAACGAACCAGCAGCCATAATCAGATTTGAAAACGAATAAGATAGAAAACAATAAACTATTTTTTTTTTTTTTTTTAATGATTCAAGTTGAATGGTGGATGCCAAAAAAACAAAACAAAACAAAACAAAAAACGAAAGAAAAAAACAGACAACATGCAAGAGGTACGATGGATATAAAGAAATTATCAATGAATGGTGACCACTTCTTTAAACCGAATGAAATTGTCTTGTAGCAACTACAATGATTAACATAACCTCCTATTTCACGGGAGATGAGAGAGATAAGATAAGAGGTATGATAAGTTCTCTATACATGGTAGTCGTTATACGTGTATATCTGTTTGTAATGACCAATACCAACAAATTTTGGAAAGTGGGTGGATGGCTAGTCATTAGGAAAGAGAGGTAAATGGTTGGAAGTTTGGCTGACGAGAAAGCTCCCAAAGTTAGTTACACAAACTGTTCGGGTCTTTTCAATAACGGTCTGGAAGGGAGGCGAGGTCAATGGATTTTCTGCCCGAGCAGGACTGATTTCTCGGGTCTGTGTCTGTATGTGTGTCTGTGTGTGTGTCTGTGTCTGTCTGCGTGCACACGCTCGCTTGTGTTTCTGTGTTTCTGTGTTTCTGTGTGTGTGTGTGTGTGTGTGTGTGTGTGTGTGTGTGTGTGTGTGTGTGTGTGTGTGTGTGTGTGTGTGTGTGTGTGTGTGTGTGTGTGTGTGTGTGTGTGTGTGTAAGTTCTTATGCACATGTTTTTCTATCTATTTACTTCTGTACTTAAACTTTCATTTTGACGATATTGCTATCTTTCCAAGCATATACAGCAGTGAGCACTTACAATCTCTCAACTATTTTCATTTCATTAAAAATTGAAATATATTCTTTAGTTGCCAACACTTATTGCTCTCACTGCAATTGCTATTTGATAATCAAACAGAAGCTCTAGTAAGCCAGGTCAACCTACTACCTACAAGCATAGCAGTAGCATCCTATAGCCCAATTTGTGAAATTCCATATCCATTATCATTATGATATGATAATGATTCGGTTTAACATCTCGAGACTCCCCCTATCAGGAGGCTACGACTGTGCCCCTTACAGAGGACTTTGTAGCGTGGAATCTAATGAACCACGCCCTTGGTCCAACTCACTGGCTCTATGGTTTGAACTATCGTCATCTCGACCTCCGCCACAAGTAGCGACGCTCTAACCTGGTCGACCATCGAGCATTCTTTATCATATCTGCTGGATAACAATATAAGATAAATTTCCCGCTGTCCTCTCCTTCGGAAACAACAGGGAGAAACGTAATGTTTTTCATTGCACGCGTAGAGGCTAGACACTTGAAGGGCCAACAGCTCTACAAGCGACATTCGGACAGAATATGAAATCAAAAGTGAAATTAAATATGAGGAAAAGGTAACCACCTGTCATCAACTGTGACCATAACGTCCTCTTTTATTCTCCAATATATCAGAGATACCATAAAAAATATTTTGTATGTAGGTCGCTCTTCTGCGGAACTAGGGTATCAAATATTACTGCGGAAAGGGGAACGTATACATCTATACCATTCAGTAAAAAGGATAAAAGGATATGACCTGACACATCTAGATTTGCCTCAAAGACCATATCCTATAGATATTTTTATAGTGGCATAGTTTTATTAGTTAACATTTTTTATTACGAAACAAATTTTGTAAAAAGTAAAAATTAACAATAAAATCCCATGCTTCGCACTGAAGACTACATTTGCGTAGAAAGATACGAGAGGCGTAATGGTTTCTCTATTGTGAAGTGGCAAAGTAAATCTTGGGAACCATGTATAAGAAACAGAAAAAAAATTAAAACGAAATGTAAAGCAAAGAAGAGTGTTCCGCAAGAGGAAAGACATAACAGCATGTAGTGCGTGAGAGTGTGTAATCGTGTGCGCGTGAAACGAGCTCTCAGAGATTAAGCATGACGGCAGTTAAAGGAGGAAGGCTGCAGTCCTCCAGGGGAACTTTACAAAGTGGGATCCCTGGGTGCATGTGCAGCAGAGGACAGACTTAGGCACCTTAATTACTCTCTAAAAAGATGAAGAGTGCGGGGTGATCTAATAGAGGTATTCAAAAAGGTCAAAGACTTACAGGGTTGATGCAGGCAAGGTCATCATATTGAGACAACAGGGCAGAATTCGCAGTGGATTTAAATTGGATACATTTAGGTTTAAGAAGGAAATAAGTGAGAGCTAATTTATCAACAGAGTGGTTAACGAGCGGAATAGACATAACCATATAGTGAGCGCTGCAACAATTGGTTGTCTTAACCCATTCAACTCCGATGACAAGATTCTTGTCATTTGGTCAAATAAAACAAAAAATCATAAAATACCAAAATGTTTGATCAAACACCAGAAAAATATGACATCAGTCCGCGAGGACTGACGTCATATTTTTCTGGTGTTTGATCAAACATTTTGGTGTTTTATGATTTTTTGTTTTATTTGACCAAATGACAAGACATCTTGTCATCGGAGTTGAATGGGTTAAGAGAAAATTGAACATCTTTATGGACAGGAATGAAGGGTGGTAACGGGCATGGAACTGCCAAGTGTAGGCCTTATGGTCTCTTACAGTCTCCTCCTTTCTTACGTTCTTATATTTAGACACCGTGGTGCGACTCTGGAAGGTAACTGGGTATAGAGAGTCTTCTGCGGTGTGATATAGTGTTAGGGGTGCATGATTTGTGTTTTGGATTCTGGTGGATTTTCAAACTAAACCGTAATCAAAAGAACCCAGGATTGGTGCTTCAGGAGTTATTTGGTTGTGCTACAGACGTATGGAGACAGCTGTGGTAACTCGAAAACTTAATCTATAAAAGACAAGAAATTTTTACTTTTTGGAAAGTAAATTTTGGTCGAAAAAGTGAAGTAGCTATAGTTGGCAATGAAAGTGTAAACCAACCAAAACAGTATTATCAAAATTCATAAGTCAGCCGAAGGATTAACAAAAATATTAATTTACTTCTGCTAAGTCACCAACACTTTACCTCCTTTTGCATTGGTCTGCCTCACTTAGCTGACCCTCTGACCGCGTCAATCCCTTGCCCATTTAGTCTTCATACATTCTTTTTCATCTCTAGCAATGACAGCCTGACTCTACTGACATATCTTTTTTCTTTTAAGTTTCCTTTCCTACCGTCTATCCAACTTGTCCTAAATCTTCATGATGATATGGTTTTACGTCACAAACTCCCGCCTATTGGAAGGCTGGACGGTGTCCCTTACAGAGGATTTTGCAGCGCAGAATTTAATGCCCCATGCCCTTGGTTCAGCTTCGTCGGTGGCAGGGTTCGAATCACCATCCCCTCAACTCTCACCGCAAGTAACGACGCTTTAACCCACTAGACGAGGAAGCTTCCTAAAATTCTCATATATGCTTGAATCCTCTCATACCTGATTTCAGGATCTTTATTCACTACTCGTTTTGCATCCATTCTTTTGATATGAACAAACTCAACACATTTCATCCCTACTCATCAATATTCATACTAAACTAGTTCTTTCTTCCCCCATTTCGTCACTTACTCTATCCTACTGCGTCGCACAATACGTTATTTCAAAACACTTCATATCCGCTGAAATTAAACTTCTTCTTAAAACAGCCTTACGTCCGTTTCTTATCATAAACCTTATTCACACCTCTATTCACTGTTACATCTTAAAACTATGGCGTTTTCAGGGGATTTTCTTCTATTTTATACATCAATTTGTTTAAAATGTTGGATTCATATATGTCTTTCACGACAAGACTCATTATTATTCAGTGGCATGTTTCCTGGAAGCTTTAAGAGGAATTATTCCAGGTAGTGAGGTGTCTCTAGAAATATGCTAGGATTTTTCGGTTCTGCCATTTATCTACCAAGGTATAACAGTAATCTGAAGCACGACCATTGTGCTCCTTCCAAACCTTATGAATACTAAGGGGAATATGGTATAAGCATTTTCCCCAGACTGTTAGAATCCTGAGACACGTGTCACATCAAATATGGGGTGATCGACTTTTTCCTGGTCACTCAGTTCAGGAACAAGGTAAGGGATATAGCATTATCATTATTTTTTTAATTTGATTTGATTGATTAATTTGATAATTCTTATTACTATTTTATAATTTTTATTACTATTTTTTATTTTTATATTATCATCATCATCATTTATATTATCATCATCATCATCAAAACAGGAGCGATTATTATAAAAAAAAAAATTTTACAT
>NC_134793.1:2292215-2309715 GCF_046742065.1 Oratosquilla oratoria
GCCTTCAGTTATAACACTCTAGTCTTTCGTAAGAATATCTCAACAATGTGTCTGACATTCGTATAGGTTGAACTTCTCTTAATTCTTCATTCAGTTTCTCACTACATGACGCAAGAGTAAATTTGAAAAAGAAAAGACCGTCACCGAAATAGTTTCAACTCAAACGAAAAAGCAAAAGCAAGTAGCATGCTATCAAGAAATACAGTGTGCCCCCAGTTTTACTTCCCTTTTCCCTTTTACAGCAACTTCCTAAGTTTTCCCACAATGTTACATTTCATTCTCTTAGTATTCCTGTTTTTTTTTCTCATATTTGTGCTTTCAGTTGTTTGAGTTCATCGTCGACATATTTATTCATTTGAATACTCTCCTCTGAGTCATCAACATTCTAATCCACTACAAGTGTCTTCATATCTTTCTCACATAAAATAGCACCAGCCCAGTAACGCTCCTCTGATCCTTACCTCGTCCTGACCCGTATCCATTGGAATATATATATACATATATCTATATATACATATATATACATGTATATATATATACATATATATATACATATATATATACATATACATATATATATGCATATATATATGTATATATATATATATGTATATATATATATATATATATATATATGTGTGTGTGTGTGTGTGTGTGTGTGTGTGTGTGTGTGTGTGTGTGTGTGTGTGTGTGTGTGTGTGTGTGTGTGTGTGTGTGTGTAAAATAAATAATCTGAACTTCCCGCTCTCACGTAGTGGGAAATAAGAAACCCCTGGTAGGGCAAGCCCTGTCAGTTGCGGGGAGCCGCTTGGTTCTTTAAGCTGATGTTTGGTTCAGAAACCAACGCAAAAAGCATGCAGCGTGTCTCGGGAATCGAACTCACGATCACCCGCTTATGAGTTCGTCACGGTATCCATTAGGCTCCCGCTCGACCCCCGTATCGCTCTCTCTTCTTAAATCTAATAAAGGAAAAAGTAGCCAGAAAAAGAACATTCCAGAGCCACCAAACGGAAGGAGAGGAAGATAGAGCGTGTCGGTTACCTCTTAGGAAAAGTAATTGCCCAGAAAAAGGAAATAAAATGGTTCAGTAAATCTTGTTTTTCGTGGTTTCGTGAAAAGTGGATGAACAGAGGTTCACAGTTTAAAAGAACAATATAAGAAAGAGGATAAGGATGCAATGTTACAATGAACAGGTAGTACCCAAAGATCCTAAGTAAGAAAGCATAGAAAATAAAGTTTTATTCTTGATGAGGCGAGTAAATTCAAACATGAGATACAGTATGTACTTCCGACTACGCTCCAAAGAACAATGACATAGAGAGGGTATGCAATACTGTAGTCGGCAGGGATAGCCCGAAACCGCTTAGCAAGAAATTAAACATTGGGTAGAAGAAAAACTTCATATTCCACTTTGATCAAAAGCACTCAGTGAGGAGAGTTACACGTACTCCCTATGTGAGATCTGTACTCCATACAAGGATAAATATCTATGTAATATATATACTTATTCATTTTCATATATGAATTCATTTGTTTTATAATATCAACAGTTGAGATGGATTTTTCTCTTGAAGGTGGAAAAGAACACCTGACTTCATTGGAGTTGTCTAACCCATAGCTGGGGACAAGAACAGAAAACGAATGTTGACTGTTGGAAGGAAAAATTTGTGCGTCGTCAAGGAGAAAAGAACAATTCTGTGGAAAATGGGTTAAGTGAAGAACTGAAGCTTCCATTTGTCTTTCTGGCACGGAAATATTCTTTTTCTTCGAACAAACATGACAGGAAGGTATGAAGTCAGGTATTATGGAATGAACCTTCTAGAAAGAGTAAAAACGTCGGGAAACTGACGTAGAAAATGACACAAAAGTGTAATCAGCGAAAGAGGGTATACGGTTAAGATGTATGGCTATGTAATTTATGAATATAAATGTAGGAGTTAGAACTGAGCCCTGTGGGACACCTCATGGGTGACAAACGATGATGATTTACATCAGTGGCCGCAAACTCACGGGAACTTTATCACGGCGCCTGCGAGGGATATGGCAGGCAGCTTGCAAAAGTCTGGGAACCAATGTTATGCATCAACATGTACAGAATGGTCAGGAAAAAAATGGAGAAGCAGAAAGGGGGACAGATGCTGAAAAAGTAATATCTTAGAAATCAGATATATGGTAGAGTCTATCAAATTGTTCTCTTATGGACATACAGTATATCACACAAATAAAATATTTACTTCTTTCTTTTTTAATCTTATCATTCTCCTGTGTCTCCGTTCAGCGTAAGATTATCCAGACATGGCAAGCAAATAAAAATCTATCTTTTATTCTTCCCTTCTTTTAATTAACAATTCATTTGTTTCATAACTTCATTTATAGATATATTAGAAAAGATACAACAATATTACTCCCTCTCGCCTTCGCTTCCACAATGTGAATATCATTACATATTGCTTAGTTCATTTATAAAAAATACTTTAATGTGTTCGATACATATATTTAAACCTAGTAGCTACTTCTCACACTATATTTATGTCTATTCTATCCTATGACTTCTTTAGGCCCATGATATATAAAATATTTTCTTCCATCCGACCCTGAATAATAAATATGCTTCTGCTCACTGGCCGAGCGGGTTAGAGCGTCGTTACTTGCGGCGGAGGTCAAGGTGACGGCAGTTGGGAATCTGCCGCCAGCGAGTTGCACCAAGGGCACTATTAGTTAAATCCCACGCTACGAAGACCTCTGTAAGGGACACCGTCCTAGCCTCCTGACAGGGGGGAGTTTCCGCCGTTAAACCAAATCAGCTTGCATGCCAAATATACATATCTTATATGAATGGAGACTAATCTTTATTCAGAAAATACTGACCACTTTCAAGGTCTTTGGTCCTTCTTTTCTGCTGCTTTCCCTTTACTGCTTCTATGACTCCACCTCATCGGCGCGATTTGGTCCCCCAAGGATAAAGGCGTTGATTATTGACAACGAAAGACGATACAAATAGCAGCACGCACGTTTATTATTTCTTTTCTCATCGCTCGGCACATTTCTTTTCCTCTCATATTTTTCGTTTCTGCAGCTATTCATTAATGGTATTTCCTCCAGTTTTGCAACACGTCTTCCCATTTTCTTTTCAAAATTTCCACTGTTTTTTCTCTATCTTCCTAATCCACATCTCCATTTTTTTTATTATCTTTTCTAATTGCTTTATTCTTTTGCTACTCTCACTCTTTCCAAAATTTCTTTGCTCAGCAGAGCTTCAAGGGTATTGGATTTAAAAATGAGCTTGGATAACTAAACAGAGTTAGATCCTATGGGGTTGGATTTCTCTTAAAGAATATGGATTCTATAAGAAGAATCCAACCACCTTAAGAGGTATCCAACCCCTCCAATCTCATTAGAAAGAATCCAAAGTCCTATAAGAGCTGCATCTCCGAAACCATAGCTTCCTCTTTTTTATTTGACAATTTTAAACTCAACGCTGTTCCATTTTATTTTCATTTCTTTTCCTGTCAAATTTGATTTTTCTTTAAGATAAAGGCCTCTGACATATTTTCTCAAACCCTCAAATATTATTATTTCTAACTCAAAAACTGATAATATGAATTTTCTATAATCTGTACCTTCCAATTTAATTATATATTTTCTCATTCACTGATTATAAGATCGTACTCCAACGTTTTCTCACATCTTCCACGCTGTAACTTATTCTCGCATTCATGTCGCTGGCTACAACTACTTTAATTCCCAGCCATGTTTTGTTTTTCTTCATTTTTAGCCAAAATTCTCTTCTGATTATTAAATTTTCACAATATATAAAAACCTACTATTACCTTCTCGTTGATCTCCAATTTTACTTATGTATTATATAATTTATTACCATGTGTACTTTATATTTTCTGATAATATAAAATATTTGTGTAAATGTCTTTTCCGTCGATCAACGTCTTTTCTTTAATATCTACATTCGTTTTCCCCAATTCCATTCCCTTTACCATCAGTTTGTCTCAGAAAGACCATAATCATGTTCCTCTTCTAAATAAGTCATCATTCAATTGTCTCTTGATGTCAAATTCAAGCAAATTCCAATACAAATCACACATCACACACACATATACATACGCCACAAACACAAACACACACACACACACACACACACACACACACACACACACACACACACACACACACACACACACACTGCTTACTTGCTTATACTAGTCCGTCGCTGACGACGATGACGTTGCATCATGCCTAGAAGTGGTATTACGCCAGATGAACTCGCTGGTGGCTGTGGAGTCCGATTCTTGATTTACATATACGGCCGCAGGTACCACAGGGAAAGCTACCCTCTGACTGATGTGCCGCATGTCTTTACCGTCTTCGATGTTCTGCCCGATCGTTGTAGGTGGAAGTGAGAGTATCTAAGCCATTTTGGCATGTAGATTGCCATTCTCTCCGATCGGCAGCAACATTTTCAATGGTGGTGGGTTCGATGCCACATTTTTTCAGCGTTGTTTTCAGATGGTCCTTGTGTCGTTTACGTGGGCCCCCAGGGTGGCGTCTGCCCTCAGCAAGTTCTCCATAGAGAACTTTACGTGGGAGTCTCTCTTCTGGCATGCGGATAGTATGCCCCAGCCACCGTAGTTGACGTTGGGTTAAGACTGTTTCCAGTGGGTCCATTTGTGTGTGTCGACGGATTTCACTGTGAGGTACCTTGTGCCACCAAATTAGACTCAGTATGCGCTGTAAGCAGCTGGTGTGAAAGGCCTCCAGCTTTTTCAAATGGCGTCTATAAGGCACCCATGACTCACTGCCACACAGAAGGATGGAGAGACAGATTGCCTTATACACCGAAAACTTGGTGGTGGTGGTGAGGTTGCGGTTCAATAACACTCTGTGTGATAGTCTACCAAAAGCTGCTGCCGCCAAACCAATGCGGCGCTGGATTTCGCTTGCCAGGTCACAGGAGTCAGTGAGCACTGAGCCGAGGTAGGTAAACTTTTGAGTGTTTTTCAGAGGTTGTTGATTGATAGTGAATTCCGGAGGCTCTTGTTGTTCAGAGATGCTGAGCACTTCTGTTTTGTTTAGGATGATGACTAGTCCAGATCTGGTATATATATTTGAGACAGCGTTGATGGTGCGCTGAAGACCCTCTTTGGATGAGCTCACTAAATCAGTGTCATCTGCGTACTGCAGTTCATGGATTACCTCATCTGTCACACGTGTTTTGGCTTGAAGGCGTCGCAGATTGAAGAGGTTGCCATCCAGCCTGTGCGACAACCTGACACCATCAGCAGGATCGATTTGCTGGCTAGCGATGTTGGAGACTGCAGCGAGAAATAAATTGAATAAGATGGGAGCAATGACACACCCCTGCTTCACACCTGACTCAACTAGGAATGGCTGAGAGTTGAGCCCAGAACTGGACACTCGAGCCATAGAGCCATCGTGAAAGGCTCTCAGGACACCCAGAAATGTTGGTGGGCATCCAAATTTTACAAGTACTTGCCATAGGAGAGGACGGTTCACGGTGTCAAAAGCTTTGGCAAGATCTAGAAACACCATGTAGAAGTCTTGGTGTTGCTCAATGCTTTTCTCCTGGAGCTGTCTTGCCACAAACACCATGTCGACTGTGCTGCGCTCTTGTCTGAAGTCACACTGAGATTCAGGTAATACTTAGTCTATGATGTTGATGATTTGAGACAATAATACTCTAGTGACTACCTTCCCTGAAGTTGACAGAAGGGAGATGCCTAGACTGTTGCCACAGATGTTTCTGTCCCCTTTCTTTTTGTAAATGCTGATGATATCTGCATCTTTCCATTGTTGTGGGCAGCAACTTGAATGCCACACTTCTTGAATTATATTGTGGAGACAGTTCACAACAGCTTGCCCACCATGCTTTAGGAGCTCAGTTAGGATGCCATCAGGACCAGTGGCTTTAATGTTCTTGAGGCTGTTGATTGCACGGCTCACTTCTTGGATGGTTAGTATGTCATCCAATTCTTGAATTACAGGCAGGTTAAGAAGGCTGTCGAGAAAAACAGGGTCAGTAGGATTTTGTCTATTCAGTAATTCTTGGTAATGGTCAGCCCATCGCCTGAGGATGTCGGTCTTCTCGGTGAAGAGTGTAGAGCCGTCAGCACTTCGGACAGGGCAGAGGTTATTGCTTCGTGGGCTATAGGCTGTCTTAAGGGCATTGTAAAATAGATGTTGGTCCCCTGTATCCACACACACAAATCACGCACACACACACAAATCACACACGCACACACACGTACACACACATACCACGCACACACGCATACACACACAAACCAGGCACAATATATATATATATATATATATATATATATATACATACACACACACACATTTTTATTTATATACTTATTTATCTTATTTTATCAGATCTATATAGTTTGCTTGCAAGGATGATGTTACAGTAATACGTACCACTGAATAGAAGCTGCAGGAATCAATAGATGGATGGGATATAGTAATGCCTTCAAAATGATTGGAATTAGTGTCAGTAAAACAGAAGTATTGAACATCAATAAAAAAAATAGACAACTAAGTATAATTATTGGAAATGAAAGGCTGAGACAGTTCACAAAATTTAAGTATTTAAGAGTCAAGTTGGATGAGGTGAAGAGACAAGAAATTAAAATTAACAATATAATTGAAAAAATAACCAAAACTTCGGTACACTTTACCCATTTACTAAGAACAAAAATGTACTAATGAAATATGAAATCATAATATGTGAAACAATACTCCGACCAATTCTATTATATGGCTCAGAAGCATGGTCACTAACAACTAAAAAAAAAAAAAAAAAAAAAAAAGCAGCGGAGTGCAAAGAAGCACCAGATGGGCAGAGAAAAGAGACAGAATCAGAAATATGTACATAAGGGGAGGAATTTAGAATAACAGATATTAGAAAAATAATTTAAATGAACAGAAGTAGGTGGCACAGACATGTCATGAAAATGGACCGCGAGAGACTTCCAAGGTAAGTATTGACATAGAGACATAACACACGAAGACCAAGATGCACTACCTGAAAGACATGGATCAACAGGGTGATAGAAGTGTAGGATATAATAGGAAAAGCTATGTAAATGGTGAAAAAAAAGGGTATAGAGATAGAGAAGAATGTAAAAAATCGTTCGAACGAGGCCCGATAGCTGAGTGATTACCGAACCAGGCGTCGGGTGAGAATATAAATATATATTTACATACACACTGAAGGGTTCCCAGTGATCAATTAATATTTTTTTTCAATCATATATCACTTTGAATTCCATACCATCGCAAACGAGACTGAGAATCGCTCGAAGGAGGCATCCATTGGAAATTGAAACGTGGACGAGCCGAGGATTCGAACCCAGCTAACCCGTAACAAAGTTACATTGACGTTACCTAATACGCTATATATATATATATATATATATATATATATATATATATATATATATACTGTATATATATATATATATATATATATATATATATATATATAAGAGAAGATTTGGAATCTGGGATCCATATTGGAAAACAGTAAACACCAGATTCAATTGAAGGGTTTATTTGCCCGACGTTTCGATTCCCGTCCAGGAATCGTCTTCAGGGGGTATAACGGTTACAAGAATGTGAACTCCTTATGAATCGCTGAAATGGTAAACCTGGGAAAGGTTCACCCTTTCAGTCAATTGTACAACGCATACATTACAATAATAAAATAAAATAAAATAACATAAAATAAAAATAATAAAATACATTACAATACCAATTAGAATAAAATAAAAATTACAATTTTGAACATAAAACAAACGAAGAAAAAGTGACCATAGGAGACACATAGTAAACAACAACAGGACAAAGAGTAAATAGAAGTGGACCAAATGTCCGTACTGAAGAATCAGGAACAAACGACTAAATTAAAAACAAAAATACACTACAAAATACAAATAAAATACATGGCTGTGAACAAAAACAAAAGTAGCAAAAAAAGTAGCAAAAAGTAGCAAAAAGACTCTAGCGAGACACTAACGTGAATACTTCAGAACATACAACAAGGACCAAATGTCCGTATCGAAATGTCAGGGGGGGGGGTAAACGGCTAAGTTACAACCAAGCAAATAAAACCAAACAAAATACAAAAAGTAAATGGCAGTGTGACAAAAAACATCAAAACGAAACCCAAAAGTAAATACTGGACATAATTCAAAGACGTAAAAGAAAGAAGGTGGATCAAATGTCCGCCGAAGTAGGAAGTGGTGGACAAGCGGAAAAAAGGGGGGGGGGTCAATAACAAATGACTACATTACAAGCAGACAAATAAAATGCAAAGAGGAATGACAGTAGAAAAAAGGGAAGCAAACTACAAATGTAAAGTCACGGGAAGGGTGGGGGGAGTCGAAGAGGTGCATTGGGAGATCGCTTACGAGAAAGCAAGTCAGCCAAAAGCCAACTGGTGAACAAACGACAAGTCGAAAAGAAGCAACGGAGGAAAGAAAACAGAACAGAGGAATTAGCCTGTGTTACTCCTCGTGCCTAGATAAATAGGGTTAATGCACCTGTTTATGCAGTTGCTCTTAGTTTCCCATGCTTCGAGGAATAGTCTTTTCTTTTTATTATTTTCTCTATGTAGAGTTGTAACTCCATCCCAATCAATCATGTGTTGGTGTTCTGTAGTGTGTTTGTACAGGGCCGATTTCGGATCTTCTCGTCTAACTGCACGTTGGTGTTCTTGTACTCTAGTGGATAGTTTCTTTTGCGTTTCTCCTACGTATTTACTTTTGGGTTTCGTTTTGATGTTTTTTGTCACACTGCCATTTACTTTTTGTATTTTGTTTGGTTTTATTTGCTTGGTTGTAACTTAGCCGTTTACCCCGCCCCCCCTGACATTTCGTTACGGACATTTGGTTCTTGTTGTATGTTCTGAAGTATTCACGTTAGTGTCTCGCTAGAGTCTTTTTGCTACTTTTTGCTACTTTTTTGCTACTTTTGTTTTTGTTCACAGCCATGTATTTTATTTGTATTTTGTAGTGTATTTTTGTTTTTAATTTAGTCGTTTGTTCCTGATTCTTCAGTGCGGACATTTGGTCCACTTCTATTTACTCTTTGTCCTGTTGTTGTTTACTATGTGTCTCCTATGGTCACTTTTTCTTCGTTTGTTTTATGTTCAAAATTGTAATTTTTATTTTATTCTAATTGGTATTGTAATGTATTTTATTATTTTTATTTTATGTTATTTTATTTTATTTTATTATTGTAATGTATGCGTTGTACAATTGACTGAAAGGGTGAACCTTTCCCAGGTTTACCATTTCAGCGATTCATAAGTTCACATTCTTGTAACCGTTATACCCCCTGAAGACGATTCCTGGACGGGAATCAAAACGTCGGGCTGATAAACCCTTCAATTGAATCTGGTGCTTACTGTTTTCCATTATATATATATACACATATATATACATATATATACCTATATATATATATATATACATATATATACATATATATATATAAATATATATACATATATACATATATATATACATATATAGATATATATATACACACATATGTATATATATATACATATATATACATATATATATATATATATACATATATACATATATATATATATATATATACATATATACACATATATATACATATACATATATACATATATACACATATATATACATATACATATATACATACATATACATATATATACATACATATACATATACATACATATATACATTATATATATATATATATACATACATATACATATGCACATACACATATATACATACATATATATACATATACATATATATACATACATATATATACATATACATATATATACATACATATATATACATATGTTGATAAATTGTTTAAGACAAATGAGAGAGTGATAGGTGGGGAAGGGTAAACGAAGATGGGCTAAGAATACATTTATTGTTCTTACGTTTCGGTTATTATAACCTTCCTCAGAGAACTTGTTACAGAACATCTTGGTCACAACATTTATACCCGTAGTGGGGGAACTTGTGAAGCTTCGAGTGTCAGGTTTTTTCTAGTGCATTTATTATTAAGAGACTGGCTGCTTTAGATAGGCATATAAATCCTTCTCTGTCGTTATTATTTTCTTTGACATTTATATGTGCAGCTTCAACTGTCTTTCTCATCTTCTTTTTTAATCCTTTGTGTAAAGTTGAAATTTTACACAAAGGATTAAAAAAGAAGATGAGAAAGACAGTTGAAGCTGCACATATAAATGTCAAAGAAAATAATAACGACAGAGAAGGATTTATATGCCTATCTAAAGCAGCCAGTCTCTTAATAATAAATGCGCTAGAAAAAACCTGACACTCGAAGCTTCACAAGTTCCCCCACTACGGGTATAAATGTTGTGACCAAGATGTTCTGTAACAAGTTCTCTGAGGAAGGTTATAATAACCGAAACGTAAGAACAATAAATGTATTCTTAGCCCATCTTCGTTTACCCTTCCCCACCTATCACTCTCTCATATATACATATACACATATATATATACATATACATATACATATATACATATACATATATATACATATACATATACATATATATATATACATATATATATACATATACATATATATACATATACAAATATATAGATATACACATATATATAAATATACATACATATATATATGTACATATATATATATATACTATATATGCATATACATACATATACGTACATATATATATATATATATATATATATATATATATTTACATTTATATATACAAATATATACATACATGTGTATACACATTTATATATATATACATATATACATATATTATATATATATATATATATATATACATATATATATATTTATATATATACACATATATATATTTATATATATACACATATATATATATATATATATATATATATATATATATATACATATATAGTCTTATATATACATACACAGTCATATATATACATACAAACATATACACACATATATATTATATATGTATATATATATATACATACATATATACATACATACATACATATATATACATATATACATACATATCTATATACATATATATATATATACATGTATATATATATATATATATACATGTATATATATATATATATACATGTGTATATATATATATATTATACATATATATATATATATATATATATATAATGAATTATGTATATATATGTATAACAATACAGATGTATCAAAAGAAATAGATATATTGTTACATACATGCATACATACAGTATATGTATTCTTATGCATATACACACTACAAACCTATAATGATGCAACAACACACGATACACATTTATATGTTCAGTGATGGAAGTCCAGATACGTTTTTTGGAGAAAGTGACAAAAGAGAGAAAAAGAAGGAAGTGCCTTGAAGCAGCACAGAGTAAAGAAATAATCAGAAAATGTAGGAGAAAAGAGATGAGGGCGTGTAACAGTAATTTTCCCGCACTTGGTTTATCAATAGAGCTCAAGGCAGAGACCAATGTTTCGGCCAAGTCAACTGAGGTCAGCCTGGAAATGCCTTGGTGGACTATTAACAGATGTTACACTCTATGGCATGGGTATAGTGGAAACACAAACGAAATGCACGAAGTGTTTGCTGGCGTACGAGACACGTATTGCTCCCTCAGTTCAGGAACAACATATGGTAACAAATATCAGGAAGGACGCAGAGGGAACCCAAAAGTGTCTATCACGTTGCAAAGGAAAAATATTTCGGGGAATATAAAAGGAATATTGTTTTAACCCTCCTGCCCTTTGTGCAGATATGTGAGACAACCTGGAGAGAATATTTTTTCTTTTGAGCTAGAAATGTGTTTTTTATTCAGGTTCTATTGTTACAACGAAAATATCCATACACATACAGCCACCCACATATGAGTGGGCACAAAGATGCGTGCATACATCTATGCACGTACATACACACACACACACACACACACACACACACACACACACACACACACACACACACACACACACACACACACACACACACACACACACGTACACCTACATACACATCCACACACATACACACACACACACACACACACACACACACGTACACCTACATACACATCCACACACATACACACAAACACATACACACACACACACACACACACACACACACACACACACACGCGCGCACACACACGCACACGCACGCACACACACAAACACAAACACACACACACACAAACACACATTCGCACACATACACACGCACACATAAATAATCCACATGTTTATTTGTTTTATATTAATTTGTTTCGTAAATTTGTAACCATTATCTACCCTTAAAGGTACATGAAGATCAATAGAAATGTTGGGAGCGTTGGCTAGAATACATGTCAGTAGAGCAATAGGAGAGACCCAGCAATTTCATTCTTGGAAAATAGGATCAATGTTCAAAATACCGCGACAGAGAAACATATAGTCCAAGAGCTGGGGGCCATTTATTTTCTGGAGAGTACCAAATTTCTTATGGGTGTTTTTGGAAAGGGTCTACCTTAGGACATCTGAAAATGCGGTTCTTAGATTTGGCCAGTGGTGGGTCTGGGTTTTATTAACCCTTTATTCTCGAAAATTGAACTTGCCAAATGTACCGAAAAAATGGGGGTAGGGAATACGAAAAGGGCCCTTACACAATTACCTCCTGGTGGTATGGTAACAAACTAAATATCAAATTAAAGGTCTTTAAATGCTCTTTAAGATGATATATGACATATGCAAATTAAGTCCATATCTAGGTCACCAGGGGTCAAAAGGTCATGGACAATGCTCAAAGTCCGTCAATTTGGAATGGTTCCATATGTTGGCTAATTATCAGCCCCAGATCAGTAAATAGCCACTAGCTACACTTGAAATGTGAATATTAGATATCTAGGCAGTTTTTAATACTGATATGATGCCAATAATGCCAATATATGCAATGTAATAGGGCTTTGTATTGATCACTTAATTGCAGCGCCACCACATCAAGTTCAACATTTCGCCACCAGATGGCTATACGTTAGGGAAACATTTTTTCATGCAAATAAGCTTTATTTTTGATGAATATTATTTATTTGCCATCACAAACCCAGACCTAAACATGTTCTACACTACATGTATCCTGTATAAATGAATTCAATAAAGAAAATCTATCCAAACAGCAGTCATTGACAACGTATAAGCCTGAGTTTCATGAACATATTTTTGTCAGGTTGGCACTGCTACATTATGATTCTGCAAGAATGTTAGCAGCTACCTAAAAGTCTGGGTCTTCTTCTTCGTCGGAGGAATATGACTCCTGGATGTCAATTTCCTCTTCATTATCTTCCTCCGATAGCAAGTCAGAACTTTCAATTTCTATGTTTGCCGGGACACTTGGACCTGAAAACCACAGAAGTTTCATTCTGCCTTTCTCAACTTCCCATCCATGGCCCTCAGGACCAAATGCCACTGGTTTAGCCCTCTCTAGCATTCTTCCAGACAAACGCTACAAAATTGGTTCTTCGGAGCTTTTGCTGAAGAACCTTCTCACAAGGTGGCATGCAGCAAGGATCGCTAGTTTTAAGCTTCTCAAGGGGGTCATTGGTACGTTTAGGTGCATACAATTTATTGAATAGTTGAAGCCTTGCTTCATTGACACCACTGACGTTACGAGCCCCATATACTGAGCACAGGTACTCTTCTACAACTGCTGAGACGTCTTGGTCAATCACATCGGTATCCCCAAGTTTGCTAATAGCAGCAGTGAATTTTTCACTCTTTTTCATTATTTCAAATGGTCTCCATTTTGCCTTTCTCATGAAGGATGCAGTATAATCGCACCCCGTCAGCGCGTGGAAGCTGGGGAGGGCATCGCATACTCTAGATGTGAGTATGTTTGCAAGATGTGACACATCTATCATCCGCCTAGTATTCTTAGAGTCCACTCCTGCGTCCATCCAAAGGTGAGACGAGATGAACCTACAATGGTAAACAAGAAGAATGAAGACGTCTGTGTCATCACTGCGAATGACAATCACAGGGGGCTTGTCATGTACTTGTGCAACAAATTGGGCATGAAATATAACTCGGGTGTCAGCTTCAGTGTGACCACTCTCAAGTGGGCGCACTTGGGTCCTACTTATGACTTTCCCATCAGATGTGTATAGGTAACACTCATTCTCAAGGGCAAAGTAGAGCTGATGCCCTGCAATGATTGGTGCATACGCCTGAGACATCCATTCGTCTCTCAAAAAGATGAAGAGGCCTTTCTTGAATTGAGGAGAACGCCAAGCACTTTTCAGGTCAGCTGGTCTCTTTTGAGATGGCCCTATGCAATATGAAGAACAACTAGGTGACGCATTTTCTTCCCGCAAATCATGTTCAACATCTTTGATGTTAGGACCCTCGGGGTACGTGTCAGCCACAATATGCACCACAGCTGCATTTTTGCAGGCTTGTTGCAGAATTGTCCTGGCCATTACCTGCAAAGGTTGGTGGCATGCTAAGGGTTTCTCAGCCAAAACATGAAGTCTATTATATACGCATCAGGTTCATCTGGTAGTGTGGGTTCTGATGTCCCGGTCGCCTCTAGCTTCGCCCAGAGATTGCTCTTGGATGTCTTGTTCATATCCACCCGTGATATGGCACAAAGACAGTGGAACAGGGGTCAGGGGGTAAGAAAGGACATAGGCAAGGTTGAGTTTCTGAGAAACTGCCAGGTACAACATACGTCCAAAAAGATCGCGTGTACACTTGGCTTCTTTGATTTGTTTGTCCTTGGTGGTCACTTTGAATTTGACGGCATCTTGGCTGAAGTTTTTCACCTTTTGGCGTTTTATGGGGCGTTCAAATCGCCCACCATCTGTTTTGCAGGCATCAACAAACTCTTTGTGCAAGGCGGTTCCCTTGTCAACGCAGTGAAGAAGATCATCTTTTACACTGTTGGAGGCTGCTTTCCCTGTACTGAGACAGTAGAGGGAATCGTCATCAATGCTGAAAGGGTTCAGGGTGTCTTCTATTTGGTGAATTGTGTTTCTAAGGTCACCATCATCCCTATTGATTCTGGATGGCTTCATCTCTTGCACGGAATCCTCAGTCAGGATGATACCTGCTTTCTCCAGCAGACAGCTTACGACTGCCCCTCTGATAGATTTTGTTACTGTCCACCTCTTGCGGGCACTGACGTTCTGCGTGAAAGAAGCAATACCACCATGCCTAGATGCCGCATCACGGTTTATTGTTTGTTCCAGTGTGATGTCAACAGTGCTTCTAGAGAAGGGGTGCCTAGACCTTCGAACCAAGAGTGCTCCTCCCTCAAAACTAGCAGTGATTTCAGGATGTGTTATCTCCATGTTGAGAAGATTCAAATAGTAAAGTGACATCCAACGAGCATAGTTAGGCTTGTGGGTTGAGAAAAACATTGGACACATTAACCCCAAAGCATAGATGAAGAGGGCTACATCATTTGTTCGGCAGGCCCTGTCAAACAGCAGAAAGATGTGCACTAGGTCTATGTACATGAACCAAAACTTAGCTGTAACCCCATGATCTCCCCGACGCGTCTCTTCACAATACTTGTCATACCTCGCAAGAAGACCACAAATTGGTTCAGACTCCAGAAGAGTGGAGAGACTACTAGCTGAAGGTGACGTTCTGAATGAGTTAAGCAGGGCAATGCAATACTCAGGAATTCCATCAGAAGACTCGAGAAACTGCCTGAAGTGCAGAATCTGCATGGCAGCTGCAAAGAGAGGGTGGATTCGCTTACACCTGTTGTAATGCTTTCCTCCAAGGAAGCCACGCACAGAACCATGTGCCAAGACATCAGCTGAACACAAAACCTCAGTGCAACCAGAAGACTCCAAAATATGACCTATGGCACTGAAAAATGCCATTGCAATATGAAAAGCGCCAAAGCAGACAATAACATTGTCGAATGCTGGAGATTCTTGAGCTTGAATCTGAAGTGCTGGCTTTGCTATAGCAAGATCATATGTGACGATTGCGTATGTCTCACCACAATCAGAGGCAACCTTCTGAGACCTGACCAAGGTTTCTTTGACCACATCCAACCTGGTGGGAGGGAGTTCAATATTCTCCATATAACCAATTTGCTGCAGTGGAAGACTGTCTTTAGTGACCTGTGAATTCCATCCACGCCACATGGGAGTTTTGGTCAAATGGCAAAAGATTATCCAGATGAGGTCCATTTTCCTTGCTGTCTCAAGGCTAGCTGGTGGGTCTCTTGAGTAAAGCTCAAAGCTGAACTTAGAGAGCGATGGTCGTCTTTTGTAGGGCACAATGTGTCGCTCAGGAGCTTCAAACTGTCGCCTCCTTTTGACACCTCGAGTTGAGCTCACAGTGGGTATGGTTTGTGAGGTTGGAAGAGATACAGTGATCAATACAAAGCCCTATTACATTGCATATATTGGCATTATTGGCATCGTATCAGTATTAAAAACTGCCTAGATATCTAATATTCACATTTCAAGTGTAGCTAGTGGCTATTTACTGATCTGGGGCTGATAATTAGCCAACATATGGAACCATTCCAAATTGACGGACTTTGAGCATTGTCCATGACCTTTTGACCCCTGGTGACCTAGATATGGACTTAATTTGCATATGTCGTATATCATCCTAAAGAGCATTTAAAGACCTTTAATTTGATATATAGTTTGTTACCATACCACCAGGAGGTAATTGTGTAAGGGCCCTTTTCGTATCCCCTACCCCCATTTTTTCGGTACATTTGGCAAGTCCATTTTCGAGAATAAAGGGTTAATAAAACCCAGACCCACCACTGGCCAAATCTAAGAACCGCATTTTCAGATGTCCTAAGGTAGACCCTTTCCAAAAACACCCATAAGAAATTTGGTACTCTCCAGAAAATAAATGGCCCCCAGCTCTTGGACTAATAAGCTTGTATTGACGAAACAGATAGAATAAACACAAAGGAATGACAACCTCTTTCCTTTTAACCTCACTAATCATACCTGGTCAGATCAATGACAGCGTTTCTATTTTTACTTATTTAATTTCTAATTTTTATTTGTTATTGTATATCTGTTATATCTAGCTAGGTACGACCCTGAAACATCCACGTTCCCAGGTAGATTAATATTAGGTAGTGTCTAGCTGGCGTTCGAATAACGAAGACTACTGGTTTCTCATTTCGTTTTAAACAACTAATATTCAGTTTGAATCTTTGTCGCTTTAATGAATCTTCATAGCCTTCTATAGAGATTTAATGTATTACATTATACACAGTATGTAGAATACAGATTAGCTGCATGAGTGGTACTAGTAACATGCAGGTTTCTTTGGCTGTCGCCAGGTGATTTTATCCAATATTCAGGAAACCTTTGGCAACTGGAGGGTCATTGTATATCATTGTATT
>NC_134793.1:2314715-2317215 GCF_046742065.1 Oratosquilla oratoria
AAATGAATAAAGAAATTTGTAAATAGATAAATAAATACAATAAAACAAATAAATATTCGAATAGTTGAATAAACAAATACATGTATAGACAGGGGAATATGAAATAATAAATCAATAAACAAATTCTCTCGTGGGTCGCGATCGATCAGGGTTAGTCCCCACGATTCATTAATAGAATCATTTCTAGTTGGTTAGAAGAAAACCTAGAGAATTTCCTAAAAATCGACACGCAACATCCATAAACATTAACACTTTACTATTTGGAGTGACCGTTGCTTTGGGAAAATCTTGCTTGCTGTTTCTATTTCTGTTTTTTCTTTTCTTTTTTTCTTCTTTTTCTTTTCTATTCTTTTCACTCCCTCGTGCGCAAGGGAACTGAGCCCCCTCCCCACTGGTCAGGCTGCCCGACCGCCGCCGATGCATGTCACAACCAAGAGAGGGGAGTGATAAAAGAAGAAAGTGGATGGGGAGCGGAAGGAAAACAACTTAACGACGCAGTAGGAGTAGAAAAAAAATGGAAGAGTAGAAGAAAAGGCTGACGGAAAAGAGGAAGAGAAGGGGAAAGAGGAAGAGCAGGAAGAAAATGAAAAGAGGATGAAGAAAGAAAGAAGAGGGGGAGGGAGAGGGGGAGGAAAACAGAGCTGGACGATTTGGTAGGAGTAGGAAAATCATGGAATAAAAGGAACAGAAAGAAAGAGATAAAGACAAAGAATAAAGAAGAAAAGGAATTGATAAGGACCATCAGGAAAAAGAACAATACTATGAAAATGAAGAAGACAAAGAAGAAAAGGAAGAAAAACAGATTAAACAAATGAAACAAGAGGAAGAAAATCTAAAGAAAGAGCAAGAGGTAAAATAGAAGAGGAGGGAGAAAAAGAGGGAGAACAGGGATGGAGGAGGAAGAAGAGAAAGAGAAAGAGCAGGTGATGGAGAGGCCGTCAGGAAGAGAAGGAGTAGGAGGAGAACGAAAAGAAAAAGGATGACGGATAGATGGAGAAGGAGGAAGAGGACGAGAAGTAGGAGGAAAAGGAAGGAAGGAGGGAGGAAAGTTAAATGAGCTGGAAAAAATGGGGTGAAATGTAGATGGAGGAGTTGGAGTAGGAGGTGCAGGAGGAAGAGATAGAACTAGAGGGTCATGAGTAGGAGTTAGAGGAGGAGGAAGAGGAGGAGGAGGAGGACGAGGAGAAGGAGGAGGGGGAGGAGGAGGGGGAGGAGGTAGAGGAGGAGGTAGAGGAGGAGGAGGATTAAGTGGAGGAGGTGGAGGAGGAGGAGGAGGAGGAGGAGGAGGAGGAGGAGGAGGGGGAGGATTAAATGGAAGAGATAGAGGAGGAGGAGGAAGAGGAGGAAGAGGAGGAGGAGGAGGTAGAGGAGGAGGAGGAGGAAGAGGAGGAGGAGGAGGTAGAGGAGGAGGAGGAGGAGGAAGAGAAGGTATAGGGGGAGGAGGAGGAGTGGAATGACCTTATCACTTGAGCGCTTGGGTGAGTTTCACTCAGTCCCTATCATCGTCCCTTGACCTTTGACCGTGAGTCTTTCATTTTATACATTTTTGTTGTGTTTGACACGTGGACACATCATGTACTCGAGTTAAGCATTTGGGACTGAGAATGATAAAAATCAACGACACCCGTCGCGTTCTACTGGACGGACACGCTTTCTTGTAAATAGAATTATTTGACATAGCTAGCAAAAGATATATAGATAAATATAATAAATATATAAATGAATAAATATATGACTAAATTAATGTATAAGTGAATAACTAAAATAGTAATAAATAGATAAATAAATAAATAAATGATAGGGCTGTTTATTAGAGTAATGACTCGTGAAATATATCTAAAATCTAGATTTCTACCCTCGCTATGTCCTTCCAAATCTTCAAACTCATTCAATTCTACGCTTCTGTAGTACGGTACAATTATTTTTGTCCTCTGATGACTACAAAACTCTTATAACTGCAATTGTCTTTTATTTCACGTACAGAAAAAAAAAATTCAAAGGTAAAGTCACCAGCTTTGGCTTGAAATTGTCAATATAACTTGTTGCTTCGTGTGCACTGATGCAAGTTTATTTGTAAAAAGAATGAAATTGAATCGTAACACTAATTTCGCACAGATGACACAGCCTTCCCGGAGAGAGTTGTGTTTATATAAACTGACAAGATGTTAGGTAGTATTTTTTCTCCCATTACAAACAATTACACGTGACCAATGCAAAAAAAAAAAAAATGAATTCTATATTTGTTCATTTCAACTCTATTAACTTTCTCAGCATAGAAATTATTTGAGTTTTAGTTTTATTTGTTGGACATTTACACTTTTGTATCTATAGTCGATCCTTGTAAGTTTCTATCCCCTCTGTTGTGGTTGCGTAATCGAAATCTATCTGGTCTCGCATTTGTTTCCCTGTGGGTTCGAATGTTCCACTTCTCTCCGTTTCCCAACACTGACTTATCTGCCCCAACACTACGCGCATGGGACAAAAATGACGGCTTTAGCTA
>NC_134793.1:2324715-2329715 GCF_046742065.1 Oratosquilla oratoria
CACAGATGCACTGACAAGAGACTATTTGAATGTATTCAGTTTCATTCAGGCGCTACTGTAAGTTTTGTCTTTAAACTGGGGGACAGTTTTAAGCGGAAAGCTTTTCACTGGGATAGTAGCAAAGTGTTCATTATCAAAGTACGGTAGTTAGATCGATGCCAAAGTGATTGAGAGTAGTCGTTATGACGTCATATCGCTCAAGCAAATCAAACTTGGAGATTCAACCACTAAAGGGTTTTTTACACGGTCAAACGTCTTGGCTAACACGTTTGACAACACGATGTTTGAGAGTATGTTTGAACATGTGAAAGGGGTAAATATGTTGGACCAGCGTGTTGGACAGATGTCTGATCTGGCGTGATTTTTGTGGGCGGAACTTGCTTGTTCATGTCCATGCATGAACGTCTGAACACGTACCAGTCTCCAACCGTCAAACATACTCAAATCTCGCAGAGGTAACACCTATAGCAGCTCCTTCAGTGACAGACTTCCCGATTATTTCCAATACGTGTGCCGTTAAGGATAAGGAAAGGAAAAATATGGTGGATTTCATTGACATATACAGGAGGCATATGGCATTGTGGTAGGTGAAATCAATCGAAAGAATACTCTAATAGGAATAATAAAAAAAAAAGTAAATATGAATTGCATGGGAAGCTAAAAGAACTTCACCCTCAGTGCACGCGGGATGATGTGATGAAAAAAAAAATAATAATAATAAATAAATAAACTGTCTTCGTAGTTCCCTAAGAAGGTTGATTGATTTGTGAAACTTTTGGCTCGAAGGCCAAGCGGTTTCCTACGAAGGCATGAAAGGTATTATACTTGATAAGGTGCTAGTTGCGATGAGAGCTGAAAATCTCGAGTTTTGCAGAGATCTGTCCGTTACTAAAAAACGCAATGTTGGGCTCAGCCGTTCATGAGGGCTAATGGACTTTCTCATAACGGTCTCTTTACAAGTAATGAATGCAGTGACCAAATTCAGAAGTTCTAAATATGTTGATTTATCCATGCGCATATAATTATATAATTGCCCCAATCATTTGGGTGTAATTTCAACTCCTTCATTAAGTTGGTGTGAGAAATGTAGTCCCTTTTCAGTAACCAGTCCTTTGTCCACTTTGAACGCTTCCTTTTCTTTTCGTTGAGGGCAATCACTATCCCAATTGCCATCACCTCGTCTTGAGTAAGGGACATGTTGCCCTTCTCCTCTTGGCACCGACTGAGGTTGTCTGTCTGTTTGGTCTAAGCGTGTAACAACTCTTCAAGCATGTTGTGTTGAAGGTTTGATGAGTGAGTTGGCCACCATGTTTGATTGAGTAAAACCCCCTTAAAGCATGCGAGTCTGCTAGACAGGAATGGAAAAGAGGAAGCTGTTTTCTTTTCCTTTCCTTTTATTTCCTCATTTTCCTCTCGTCCCCTCCTCCTCCTCCTCTTCTTCCTCTTCTTCTTTTTCTTCCTCTTCTGCTTCTTCATCTTCTTCTTCCTCTTTTTTTCTTCCTCTTCTTCCTCTTCCTCCTCTTGCTGCAAATTCTCTTTCTTGAACCTCATTATTTTCCTTTTTTTTTCTAAATATATTTTGTTAAATTTTTCTTCTTCTTAGTCCTTTACAGATATTTCTTCTTCATCTTCTTTATCTTCTCTATCCCTTTTCATCTTTCCTTCTATTCCTATCTTTTCCATTTTCATCTTTTTTTTTCAGTTTCACTTTCCTTTTTCGCCCGCTCCTCATAGCCTCCCACCTTTATCCTTTCTTTTCATTTTCACTTTCATTTCTCGCCCACTCCTCATCGTCTACTTCCTCTTCCCCCTCTTTTCATTTTCATTATTTTCCTCTTCCGCCCTCTCTTTCCACCTCCTCTTCCTCCCCCAACCACCTCTCCTCCAGTCAGGTGCTTCCGCAGGTGCCGTCCATGGGAGGACACTTTTTATCTCCTGACACAGCTGCGCGTGCTGCTCTTGTTGGTGGTTGTCCCGGTGTTGCTTTTGTTGGTAGTGATGCTGGTACAGGTGGTGTCGTTCAGGACTTGACTTCCCCTCCCCATCCCCTTCCCCTTCCCCTTCCCCCCCCTACTTCCCCTTCCCCTTCCCCTTCCCCCCCTACTTCCCCTTCACCCTCCCTCTCATTCATTCTCCCTCCCCCATTCCCCTTTCCTCATTACCCTCACCCTCCCCTTCTACTTCACTATCACCCTCACCCACCCCTACTCCCTCCCCTTCCCCTTCCTATTCCCCTTCCCCTCTCCCCTTCTCCCAAACCCCTTCCTACCCCCACCGAACCCCCGTGTCGCATTCCACGTTCACAGAAACTGTTCACAGATACTTTGCAATATAGAAAATCGATATTGCTCGACTGCCTATTTGTTTAAGGGCAATTGCTGAGGAACACTGGACCACCTCTCCAGTTAGGGAATGAACACAGGGAAGGTCTTGGATAGCAAGAGGAAGGGAGGAGAAGGGAGTAGGGAGTAACCACCTACATTTTAAGGGAGTTTTTCGCAGAGGAGAAGGGAACTGCATATCATAATGATGGTGAGAAGGAAGGGGGAGAGGAGGAGAGTAAAACAGGGAGGGAGAGAGGGAGGAAGGGAAAAGAAGAGGGAGAGTTAGGAGGACGAAGGGGGACGTAGAGAATGGATTGGATTCTGACAAAGAAATTGCAGAAAGCGATGCGTGTAACTTGTAAAGGGAAGGATACAGAGACATATATATATTATATTATATATATATATATATATATATATATATATATATATATACATATATATACATATATATATACATATATATATACTGTATATATATACATATATATATATATACATACATATATATATACATACATATATATATATACATACATATATATATATATATATACATATATATATATATAATGTGTGTATATGTGTTTATATATGTATATTCATATATATATATATATACATATACATATATGTATATACATATATATATATATATATGTATATATATATACACATATATACAGTATATATTTGTATATGTATATATATACATATATAAATATATATATATATATTCATATATATATATATATATATGTGTGTGTGTGTGTGTGTGTGTGTGTGTATACATGTATATATATATACATGTATATATATTAATATACATATATATATATATATATATATATATATATATATATATGTGTGTGTGTGTGTGTGTGTGTGTATATATACATGTATATATACATATATATATATATATATATATATATATATATATATACATATAAAGAGAAAGAGAGAGAGGAAGAGGCAGAGGAAACGATGCTAAACCAGACATACTGTAATTGCACCGAAAAGGGAAAGTGGTATATGGCTCGAAGAAATTGTCCACAAAGATAACAGTGACAAGACCGGACAGAGGAGGCAATACAAGCAAAACCTATACCAGGACCCTTTCCAGTCTTTATGTAATGAAGGAAATGAAGGAAAATACACGAAAATGTATGTACACGGACGATGCACAGAGAAACTGAGGATGGGTACGAGGTTCTTGGTAAAATGAAAATTGACAAAGCCAATGCGCTTCGCTCGCGAAATTGATAAGCGAATGAACAATTTGCTCAATTTGGGTATATTGAGAAACAAAGGTCTCTGAGGGAATGGGATAGAAAGGAATGCCATAAGAGAAAGAACTGTGAAGTAAACAAAATATTAATAATACAAAATATGTAAATGACAAAAAACATCAATAAATGAAAAAATAAAAAATGCGTATAGAAAATAAATTGTAGAAATAAAGATAAATAAATTATAAAGAAATAAATAAACGATAGAATTAGATAAATAGAAAAATAGATGGATAAATTATAAAAAGAAAATAGATAAATGATAGCATATAAGGCACACTTTACTACTTTATTTACAACTCTTACTTGAGGAGGTTACTAGGTATCTACAGAGTAGCTAGATAGTAATTTCACAAGATTTTTATAACCAAGGGAAGTCAGAGTATCAGAGAGATATAAAGATTTTTTTTTCTTTCTTCGTCTTCTTTTTCTACTTTCTTGTGTTCCATTTTCTCTCCTTCTTTACCTTCCTCTTTGTTTTCTTTTTCATCTCTATTTTGTCTTATTTGCCTTTTTCTTCCTATAATTCGTCTTTTTGTTTCCTTATTCCTATTGTTCTTTATTTTCTTCATTCTACCTTCTCCATCCTTCTACTCATTCCTCTTCCTCCCCTTCTTCCTATTCTTCTTAATCTTACATTTATCTCTTACTACTTTTTTATTCGTTGTTTTATTTCTTTCTCGTCTCTTTTGTTTTCTTTCTCATATCTTAATTATATATATTTTTTCTATCTTCCTTCTTTATTTATTTCCACATTTTTCAAATCTACTCCTATCTTTTCATTGTTCTTTTTCGTATTCCTCTTCCCTTCCTCCTCTACTTCTTTCTAGGTTTGGACTAAGCAGACTATTACTTCGGCTAGATTTCAACTCTCTTCAACGCTTGGCCTCTGTTTAGACTTCTGGCTTCGATTGAATGCATTGGTGGCGTTTGTCACACAGAGCCAAAAATACTCCCTAATGACAGGACGCTTAATGGAATTAACGAAATATTTACTTCGCAGCTTCCACGATGTACTGTTGCTAATAAACGGACCTGACTCGAAATACATCGCATCTTTGTAAATGTATAGTTCTTTATTGAAAATTAACTATGTTTCTATATCTAGTATTTACCGATTTCTATATTTAGTATTTACCGATTTTTGTAAAATAATGTGTTAATGTAGTAACTGGAGATGTATTTGAATTGTTTTGATATACATGGGTTTAGGTTTGAGGTATGAAAGAATGTTTGGGCCCTTGTCCATGTTTAAATTCGAAAATTCGAGCTAAATACATTCTTTTGGTTCCTACTATTTTGCAATGCTTGGTACGAAATATATATATGTGTATACATACATATATATATATATATATATATATATATATATATTTATATATAT
>NC_134793.1:2342215-2347215 GCF_046742065.1 Oratosquilla oratoria
TATTTCAGCTGATTTTGGTTAAACTGAGTTTCGACGCGACATTAGAATGTTCTCGAACATAGCGCGGGCGCCGTAGCTCCGCCCACCCGTGACGTCACTAAACGTTCGGACAGAGGCGTAAGCTAAGGCCATTAATTTTAAGAGTAATAGGAAAAATTCCCAACTTTCAGTTCAGGATTCCACTAGAGAAATTTTTTAGGGAGAGATTGTAGCAGCTAGGGGCTCTGTTGAGAAGCGAAATGAAGTTTTACGAAATAATACAACAGGGAGGTTAGTAGTTTACCCATAGATACGAACACATAGCCGTCTCGTTCTCTTTGTGCGCAGCTAAAATTTTAATCTGATGCCAAAAATGATTCCGATAACAGGTATGAACACGTTCTGTAAGATTAATGAAAACAAATGTCAATATGTGAGTTAAATGATATAGTGCAGATATAGTAGGTAGATAGTTATTATTATTATTAAGTTTTGAATCTGATGCCAAAAATGATTCCGATAACAGATATGGAAAAAGGGGTTTAAGGGAGTGTACTTCACAAACACTTTGCGTATATACATTAGCTATGAGAGTGTAATCCTTAGAGTACAATTCGGTCTGTGATCGTTCTCTAATAAGAATACGGGGTTGAAGGTAGACACAGTGCTTGAAGGTAGACACAATATTGTAAGTAGACTTATACAGTGACCGGAAGGTTGGAGCGTAAATAACTACGTTTTTCCACGTGCCTGTGACCTTACTTATGATGCCCATAAGAAAGAAAAAACTGTTATTAAATGTCTCGCATACCCATATATTTTTCATATTGTAAGGATCAATAGATTGTCTAGTTGGAGAAAACCACAATATACTTTTGTATTTCCTTACTATATTTTTGCTTCAGTGTAATAATTAACACATAGCAGACCTTCGCTTATTTTCTTTTACTACCCCCACATTATTGGTGGCCCCACATTATTGGTGGCTTATATTCTTTTACTACCCCCACTTGGGCATAGGCCTTTTCGCTACCCAGAACCAACCCCGAACGACCTGAGGAAAGGGGACGGAGTCAGACGTGAATAACAAGGAGCAGTTTCCATTTATGGTCAGATATATCCATATAGACGATTGGGTGGTGGCAGCGTATACCTTGATTTTTTTTATTTCCCAAATCGTTCTTATGTGGGTATCTCTGATCACTCCCATTGGAGGTGCTCTTGGTTAAACACTAAATCAATTACTACCCCCACATTATTGGTGGCCGAGCGGTGGGATTTACGCTATTAACCAACCTGAAGCTCACTTATCTGTGTGTCGACTTAGACAAAGCTTGTGTACCCTGTGGATTGGCAGTACAGTAATCAGAGACAGAATAGATCCTCGGCAGTCACTAAGAGTATAGAAATAGCGGATGAGATTGTGTGGGGAAGTGACGTGTTAAGGTGGAACTACACATAATTAAAGGCAGTCAGGTAAAAATGAACAATAAAACGGAATGGGAATCCAATTCGGGAGAGGAAGAAGAGACGAGAGCGAGGATGGAAGATAGACATGAATGGGAATCTAACCCAGGAGGAGCTGTTCTATTGGCCAAATTTAAAGGTAGATGTATGTAATTTTGTAAAGAAATGCATACTTGTCAGAGGTTCAAGGGTACACAAGGGTTGTCACAGCAATACAAAGAGGTTCCCCTTGCTACAAAGGCAATGGAGAGAATAGGCATAGACCTAACAGATATGGTGTCCGGGACGCAGAGGTATAGGTATATTATGACAATAATCGATCACTACAGTAGGTTCGTTAGGTTCTTCCCATTGAGAACAAAACACCACCAACACATACTACACTCCCTAACCCAGTTCTTCGCAGACTACAGCACCCCAGAGAGCATCATAACAGATAATGGAGCAGAATTCACCAACACGGCTTACAAGAAGTTGTGTGGAGAAAAGCAAATCACCCTGCTCTACACTACCCCAGACCATCCCCAAGCGAATGGAATGGTGGAGCGGATGCATCGAACATTGAAGAACATTGAAGACGGCTCATCGAAGAATACTGAAAGAAATCAACTGGAGCAACCCGACCAGTTGGTCCCATATCTAGTGATTTAAGGTGCTAAGATGACAGTAGTTAACTGCAATAGGAAATGTAGGGATCATATCGTGCCAGTATATGTCCAAAGAAAAACGAATGCTCGTGCAAATTAATGCAAAGATGCCCTCAATGTTCCTATATATTGGACCATAAAGCTTAAATGTAACCCACTTATACTTTTATACATGTGTAAGGTTGAGATGTCCTAGGATTAAGGATGCATATATTTCATATGTTGTAAAAGGAAATTTCAGCAACAGCCAGGTGAAGGAACTAAATGTCAACTTAGGGGGGGGGATAAAGAAGTCAATATTAGCCTAGGAGAGGGACTACAAAACTTGGTTAGCGAGCACTTTCATTCGGAGTAGTATTGGAAAATGGGGAAATTCTTTAGCTCGAGTTGGGATCATGAACCCAACTCAATTCACAATTGCCCGCTTGACAGGGGTGTAGGACTTCAGGACCTGGTGGACAATCGCCGATTGCCCAGAGGTGAGCCCACAGAAGGGGAAGTAGTGTGCCACCCATGGGGCGAATCCACAAGAGAGAGTCGTGGCTTAGCTCGGTCGTAGCGGCTATGCATGTCCAGTCAAGTAGTATGTAAGAGGTCAATTGGGGAATCCAGCCAATACGAAGACTGATGGAAAAGTCCACGGAGACATCCACAGTAAATTGGTGTACCCCCGGGTCACCTGAGATTCGTACACCTACGAGTGTGCTGAGGAGAGAGTGCCTCGTCAAGCTATCAAAAGGATAATCGCTCTCTGATGCAGGATGGATTTTTTTTCTTTTGCAGAGGGATTTGGACCACACCAAATAGAATCCTTCACGTGATGTTGCGGAATTTTTCTTTCAGAGGGGCGTAGAGCCATGTAAGGACAGGAATTTTGAAGGGATATTATTTTTGGAATTTCGTTTTATTTATCTATTTATTTATTTGAGAGACTGGGTATTATGGACGTCGTAACGGTTTTACTCAACCAAGAAGCAAAGTAGAAAATAGAGCCTTAATAGACCATGAATTTATTCTATTCTATGTCTGCCTATCAAGATGTGTTGGCAAAGAGCCTTACTATAATCATTGAAGAAGAACATACAATAGGAGATAGCTACAAATATATTTCAGCTGATTTTGGTTAAACTGAGTTTCGACGCGACATTAGAATGTTCTCGAACATAGCGCGGGCGCCGTAGCTCCGCCCACCCGTGACGTCACTAAAACGTTCGGACAGAGGCGTAAGCTAAGGCCATTAATTTTAAGAGTAATAGGAAAAATTCCCAACTTTCAGTTCAGGATTCCACTAGAGAAATAGTTTAGGGAGAGATTGTAGCAGCTAGGGGCTCTGTTGAGAAGCGAAATGAAGTTTTACGAAATAATACAACAGGGAGGTTAGTAGTTTACCCATAGATACGAACACATAGCCGTCTCGTTCTCTTTGTGCGCAGCTAAAATTTTAATCTGATGCCAAAAATGATTCCGATAACAGGTATGAACACGTTCTGTAAGATTAATGAAAACAAATGTCAATATGTGAGTTAAATGATATAGTGCAGATATAGTAGGTAGATAGTTATTATTATTATTAAGTTTTGAATCTGATGCCAAAAATGATTCCGATAACAGATATGGAAAAAGGGGTTTAAGGGAGTGTACTTCACAAACACTTTGCGTATATACATTAGCTATGAGAGTGTAATCCTTAGAGTACAATTCGGTCTGTGATCGTTCTCTAATAAGAATACGGGGTTGAAGGTAGACACAGTGCTTGAAGGTAGACACAATATTGTAAGTAGACTTATACAGTGACCGGAAGGTTGGAGCGTAAATAACTACGTTTTTCCACGTGCCTGTGACCTTACTTATGATGCCCATAAGAAAGAAAAAACTGTTATTAAATGTCTCGCATACCCATATATTTTTCATATTGTAAGGATCAATAGATTGTCTAGTTGGAGAAAACCACAATATACTTTTGTATTTCCTTACTATATTTTTGCTTCAGTGTAATAATTAACACATAGCAGACCTTCGCTTATTTTCTTTTACTACCCCCACATTATTGGTGGCCCCACATTATTGGTGGCTTATATTCTTTTACTACCCCCACTTGGGCATAGGCCTTTTCGCTACCCAGAACCAACCCCGAACGACCTGAGGAAAGGGGACGGAGTCAGACGTGAATAACAAGGAGCAGTTTCCATTTATGGTCAGATATATCCATATAGACGATTGGGTGGTGGCAGCGTATACCTTGATTTTTTTTATTTCCCAAATCGTTCTTATGTGGGTATCTCTGATCAACTCCCATTGGAGGTGCTCTTGGTTAAACACTAAATCACTCGACGGCACCACAATATCGCGCAAAGCTTTAAACAATAATACTTTGATTTTAGCAAAGAACACCTATAAGAGTAAATTAAAATGTTTGGAAGCCGTATTGATAAAGAATTATATATCAGTAATTAATATCCAATTAAATATGTATGGAACCCTGGAGCTATTCGGGGCATCCCACGGAGCGCCAAGAAGAAATTAAACCAAAGTGCCTATCCTAGTTTATTTTGTACAATGTATATATGATCATGATTTGTAGATTGTAAATAAATTTACCAGAAGATGCCGAAAGCATAGGCGAAACATCGTAAATAATGCATTAGTTTTCATTCCAAATTCTCTATGGTTTCATTTGGTGATATTGCGTTCTCCCTCCCACAGAAAAGAAAATAACGAAAAGGATAGAAAGTTTAAGAAGATTTCCAATGCTGAGTATGCTGTATTATTTAATACATACATACATATACCAAGGTTTTCCCCCTTACAAGGGAGGTAGCCAATTTCTATTATTTGATAGAATGTATATATATATATATATATATATATATATATATATATATATATATATATATATATATATATATA
>NC_134793.1:2359715-2362215 GCF_046742065.1 Oratosquilla oratoria
GTTTGTGTGTTCGTGCGACGATGAGTATGTATACACGTACGTGTGTACACATGTGCATGTGTATATGTGTGCGTGCACATAGCTGTACACGTGTTAAGCAAGCAGACTGATACCGAGTATTGGAAACCTATGTAAATAGGCAATGCCCTCCATCTAGCACACGCTTTTGCACTGTATCTGGGACTATGCTACTGTGACTGGAACCTACAGTATGCTTACGGCGGCAGTAGACACTGTTGTATGAGGCTGCAACATTGACTTTGCACCAACCTGGAAATAAATAAAAACAAAGCCTTAATGAACTGTTGAGACGTGTCAGTTACATTAAATACCTACTCTTTTGCTACCAAAACACATTACATAGAACCGAATTAAATATAATGGTAGTATCATAAAGAAAGGAATAAGGAACAGTGAATGTATGGAGAGTAGTATAAGATCTGGTGCTTTAAATCACATACGGACTTAGGATCTAAATTTTATATCCACACACCTTTCTGGTCTCTGGGGGAACATACAGTATATATAGACTTGTGTGCTACTGTTAACACACGCAGCGCAAGAGGCTTCCTTTGGAAGAATTTGTCGAGTTCGAAAATTTCGCCTTCACTTCTTTTTTTCATCTTACTTCGAGAGTAATTGGGAATCGGTGATAACCCTAGCGAGTTCGAATATCAGGGCTTATATCTACCTAGAACTTGAGATCAAAGCTCGGTTTGCCATAGCAACTGATTGTAGTCGACAACTTCGTTTGGGACTTCTACCAATCCCACTGAAGCCGTCGCATGTGTATAAACAAGATTAGGAGAACAGGATGGAGAACATAAAGGAGGCAGAGGTCCGAAGCAAGCAGCAACTCAGCTGCAGAGGAGGAAGTTGCATTATACACATAAAACAAAAACTTCCTTGATCATGCTCAAATGCATGCAAAATTGTATATATCTTAATGATATAGTTGGTCTCCTTTATTCGATTGTAATTGATTGACGGCAGCCAAAACATACAATTTGTAAAGAGCAGCTAAAGGTTTATAAGATAGAAAGAGAGCGAAAGAAATGTGAATACGAAAGACAGCTTTAAAATGGGTCTCGTAAACAAGTTTCACTAAGGTAACAATATTCACTCAAGGTTTTACAATCTATGGCAAATAAGAACACTCCACGTAGTAATTGTTACTCACTTTATCAAATCTCTGAGAAGAAAAAATATTCAGTCTTAAGTTAGCAATTTTAGTTATAGTAGTCTTTTTGAAAAGCTGTCTTTAAAATCGTGAACTATGGTACCACATTGCCTTGTATCAGTAAAGATGAAACTACAAAAAGTTTTTATGTCGTAATCAGTCTTTCTCGATTTTATTCGATGAAGTTTATTCTTATCATTGTCGACAGTTAGTCTTATCACTGTTTATTTTTACGGTGCATACTTTATCATAATTTTTTTGGGGGTCTGTACATTTCTTATCCACTTCAATGATTAAATCCGATTTAATGGTACCACAATATATTCGATACTCTACCACTGATGTCCTACCGGAAACAAAATATTAAGATATAAATTACTGAAAGAAATATGATGCAGAGCATAAAGCACCAAGCACTTTCATATAAAAGACGCTCCAAACTCCTTATTAGGTCTGTCCTCTGGGATCATCTTCCATGTTGGCAGGGCGTTTTTGAATCGGAAAGAGTCACTTTTATATATATAAAAAAAAAAAAAAAAAAAATGAGGCGGCTTGGATCGGAATCCCAAACTTTTTAGAAGCAGAGTAGGTATAAGGAGAAAAGTATCGGCGAATATAAGAAGGTTCTTGAATTTCTTCTTCGTGGGAGAAGAGGCACAGCTTTAGCTTTTGATTAAAGATTCCTAGATTAAAGACGTCATTGACTGCAGTGAGTAGATATCAAATATCTAAGCTGCGAACGAGATATTTCTATTTTTTTCATATTCAGATTTACACAATATAAAGACATTAACTTATATGCATGTATCTACACACACATACACACACACACATTATATATATATACATATATATATATATATATAAAATACAAATACAAACACATACATACACATATACATTATATGTTGTTTTTTTTAATATTCAAAACATGTTATTGATAAAACAAAAATCAAAGCTCGGAAATGTTTTCTTAATACTTCGCAGGTCAAACCATTTGATTATAAAAATATGTTAACAATTCCATACCACGAAAATTTAATCCATCTTCCTAGCATTTTTGAAAAATTTGGTATCCAGATAGTATTAAAAAAAAATAATAACATTAGGAGTCTGTTAATTAAAATTTCTCCAAGAAGTAAAGAAGGATGTATTTATAATATACCATGTAAAAACTGTGATCTTATTTATATAGGCCAAACAGGCAAAGGCTTAGAAAAAAGAATAGGCCAACATAAATATAGTATTAGTACGGGGCAAGTGTCCAGTGGATTATTTGTCCACCAAAGGGATTATGGTCATAATATTGACTGGGGAAAT
>NC_134793.1:2367215-2369715 GCF_046742065.1 Oratosquilla oratoria
GCATCCATTAGACGACATTGTACAGAAGAGGTAGTCATAAAGTTGGCAATCCAGAAACGGGAAGACATTCTTTTCTAAGTGGAAACTAGTTCCCAATCATTAAACAATGCTTCGTAACTATGGTCCTTATGGGTGTAATAAAAAAACTCATATATTGACAGCATAACATTCATTTCTCTATGGCTTGATCGTAAATATGGTATATTAGTGTTGTTTATCAGCGTGGGTGTCTAGTCAGTATGGTAATACTGATTACACTATTTTCAGAGTCCATACACTACCACGGCCATGACAACAAGCCCAATCTTCACATATAGAGGCTGTATCATTCCTCAGAGGATAAATCGCAGATCCTGTAGTGGGTTATGAGTTTTGAACAGACAACCGACTTGGGACATGGCTCGTTATGTACAAATTGGTCTCTACCACACACTCATTCGTTCATTCACATTTACTTTATCTCTCTCTATCTCTCTCTCTCTCTCTCTCTCTCTCTCTCTCTCTCTCTCTCTCTCTCTCTCTCTCTCTTTTTTTTTTTTCTTCTCTCTCTCTCTCTCTCTCGCTCTCTCTTTCCTTCTCTCTCTCGCGCTCTCTCTTTCCTTCTCTTTCTCTCTCTCTATCTCTCTCTCTCTCTCTCTCTCTCTCTCTCACACACACACACACACACACACACACACACACACACACACACGCACACACACACACACATACACACACACACACACACACACATACACACACACACACACACACACACACACACACACACACACACACACACACACACACACACACACACACACACACACACACACACACACACACACACACACACACGTACACACACACGTACACATCAAACATGTTTTTACAAATAGCAAAAACGGTTCAATGGGTCTGCATGAAGACTGAGTTTCCTGCAACATACCAAACCTAAAAACATATTAAAGTATCATTGTACGATAACACTCACCATAACAACAATAAGTCCTATGCTGTGTGTTTATTCTTGTCTCCATTTCAACCCTTACTGCTTCTAATATTGGCTCTTTGCCTTTCAAGTGTATGCACTGATTGATTATAAGAAAATATGCATCTACCGGGATCTGTGCCGACACTAGTGCTTAAGTAAACGTTGATAAGTGAATGAGTTGACACGAGAGCATAAATGTAAACTTTTACCTAAAAAAACAACAACGAACAAATGAATTTCTTTGAAGAGGCTTATTTTGTTTCAGAAATGGATTTATATTAAACCCATAACATAAAGGAAAGATCAGGTGGATATTTGATTGTATTCTGGAGATAAACATTTCTAGCAATCAAGTATTTACAGAGTTGTCATGATATTGGAGTATTTCGTAATAGAAGTGGACAGGAAGAATGGAAATGGCTATGCACTGTCATTACAGGACTGTGTTGAGCTTATCAGTTCAATGTCTGATGTATATAATGTTTCCGAATACAAAATCTATTAATCAAGATAAAACAAAGGAAATTAAGTATTTTCATATCGTACGTCAGAATAAATCACTTTCGAGTCTACGTTTTTAAGGGGAAATAGATTCATTTGTCTTAGTTGATTTCAAATATAATTTTTTTTTTCTGTGAATAATAAGATGATATCAAACCCAAGTGAGGATAATATCCCTCATACATTCCTTATGAGATTCTGGAGTGGTAGACACTCCTTGGTGGTAGGGAGTGAGAGATGGTATGAGAGGTGGAGGGTGAGAGGAGGAGGTGCTTGGGCCCCGTGGTGACACTTGGTGAGTGGCGATGTTCCACAAGGGAGTTCTGCAACACGGCACATTCGATATATTTACAGCATCGTTTGCATAGGTAATTTAATTAAGTGGAAAACTGACTTCAGAATCAAGGTTGGATGTGAAATACTCATTAGGCGTATCAGGTATGATCCAGGCTAATTATCTTTGTTTTTGAGAACTTATATATATATACATATATTATATATATATATATATATATATATATATATATATATGTATATATATATATATATATATATGTGTGTGTGTGTGTGTGTGTGTGTGTGTGTGTGTGTGTGTGTGTGTGTGTGTGTGTATAAATGTATACACATTATTTGTCTGGTTTCGTTCAGGTAATATAAACATCATATTTATAAATGTGTTCTATTTCACTATCGTTGATCTGTTCTTATGTATTTAGGCTTTCTTCATCATCTAATTTTATATACAACGCTCACAAGTTTTCTTTTACTCTGTTATATTTTTATCTTAGTTTTCGTTTTTTTTTTCTTTGTTGCGCAATTATGAAACTTAGTCCTAAGAATGTCTCAACCGGTTTATAGTCTTTATTAGAACTAGTTATTTTTCTCGTGGTAATGCATAGCAAAACAAGTTAGCTACAGAACCATCTCTGATGCTATTATTTTCATTTTTTCCTCAATGTCTTTTCATACATTTACTTTCATTGAACGAACTATAATTATGTCTATTTTGTTTTCAATATTTCATTG
>NC_134793.1:2374715-2377215 GCF_046742065.1 Oratosquilla oratoria
ATCATTTGATATTTGGCTTTTGTTTCTAATACAAAAATAGTCTTCGTCCTTTTGTTTTCCACGCCTCGCATCTGCTTCCTCTTTTACTACCCGCTGAGACACCACTTGTTGTGGTTGTGGGCTGTTTGTCAAAGGTATCTACTTCAGAGAGCCCTTATCCATCTGTCGTCTTCCCCTCCCTCCCCCCCTCTCCCCTTCCCTCACTCCCTCGCCACCCTCCTTTCTGTCTTTCTGTCGATGCCCTTTCCCAGCTGTGAGAAATTTCCCCAATCTGTTACCCTCACTTCATAGGACTTTATTTCATTTAGTTTGGGACGCATTCTTTTATTTATGGAATCCTTCCCTCCGTGGTATTCGTCCCTCTTATCCTCTATATCTCTTATCTTCCGATCATAGTCTTTTTATTTCTCATTTATTTCATCTACTTTCTATCATCGTCATTGTCTTTTCACTTCTCTTACTACTCACTTTACTTCCTTTTGGAGTTCTTTTTGTATTTTTTCTCTTCAGTCATCATCTTTTAAGCTCTTCTCTAGAGTATAGACTACCACATAGCAGTCTAAATAAATGATGACATATACTTTATCATTATCTTTACTGGGATGACGTTAATTCTTATATAAACAGAAGTAATATTTACACTTCTGAATTGATAGAAACTACAAGATTTTGGTTACTTTTTTGTATACAATTTGTGCTCTTTTGGGTTGGGACCAATATCATAAAATCCCGTTGCATTCCGTAGTTTTTGAATCATCCAAACGTCATGCATACAAATCATAGGATCACTGCGGGCGAGAAGCTTTGGACAAACGTAAATCAAACTTCAGTGAACGAAGACGAATGGCTATGAGCGAAGTCTTCAGGTTTAAGACGAAAGCAACGGGATTGACGTGGAGCAAAACTTCCCTCTTGAATACCAATTTTTTTTTTCTTCTATCAAATGTTACAATTCTTTTCGCATTATTACGACCAAGATGACCTGCTTTTTGAATGTATCATACTTGTACAACTGTATCATTCGTTGTGGCTTCATAATTACACTTTTGTTTTGAAAGAATGTTGTCTCTATAAATGTATTAAATAACAAATAAACATAAATGCAGTTTTGATATGCCACGTGTCAGTTCCGGATGTATATAAAATCATTTGTGTTACATGACAGTATGTATGTATGTATGTATGTATGTATGTATGTATGTATGTATGTATATATGTATGTATGTATGTATGTATATATGTATGTATGTATGTATGTATCTATGTATGTATGTATGTATGTAACTATGTATGTATGTAGCTATGTATGTATGTATGTATGTATGTATGTATGTATGTATGTATGTATGTATGTATGTATGTATGTATGTAACTATGTATGTATGTATGTAACTATGTAACTATGTATGTATGTATGTATGTATGTATGTATGTATGTATGTATGTATGTATGTATGCATGTATGTATGTATGTATGTATGTATGTATGCATGTACGTATGTATGTATTACCTATGAGAATAATGTCGCACCAGGGTCATAAAAGTGGCAAAGAAGATATTTCAGGAAAGTGACAGAATAAAAGGGACTGTAGAACGTGAATATCAGTGTTCTTCACTGAGTACAAGGAAAGTCAGGAATTAGAATAGGTAATATTCATATAAAAGTAAACATAAAAACACGAGAACTGCTAGTACTCTGGGTCAAGGTGACATGTCTTCTTTATAAAAATAAAAATAAAAAAAATCTAATCAGTCTTACCAACCGATGCCATTTATTTAAATTCCCGATGGGGAATTACGATCACATACCTACTCGAGTGTATCAGGATTTTGTACTCAATTGCATGTGTACTCCCAGTTCATCTCTCCCACACGGAAAAGAAAAATGATGAGAACCAGTTGCAATGTAAAGCAAAAACACCTTTTTGTCACCACGCGTATGACATTCCATCGGCGTCGAAAAAAAAAAAAAAACGAAATGTGTTGGATTCAGGTCATAAAGGTTCGACATCAGACACGACTGAGGAACAAGTTGGGTTGCAAACGACAACGACGTGATTGCCCAGTCCTAATCAGTCCGCTGAATTGCATACAAATGACTCTTAATCCTTCATCCGTCCGCTTAACTGCATACCTCTGAATAGCCATAGTCAGATCAAAATACAATAAATCTCTGCCTTGGAGAGATGGACGGTTCCCGAGACGAGACTAACATACTTCAGTGCGCGTGTTTGGGGTCAGTATTGAGCTCCTTCGGGGCAAGTCAAGAATAACAGAGGTATTTTATATTCAAGACAAGTGGCTGATTTATGGCTTTTCGCCCTCGATGCCCAGTGTAGGCCTTCGAAGACCCACAAGAATGGTGAATTCCAGGTTAAATGCGTGCAAAATACACGAGCATACGTGCATATGTGTGCGTTCTTTTGTTCGGGTGTTCGTGCGTGTGCCGGTGTATGTGTGCATGTATGTGTGTGCGTGTGTGTGCACCTGCGTGCATGT
>NC_134793.1:2379715-2382215 GCF_046742065.1 Oratosquilla oratoria
GAATACATAGAAAAAATAGATAAAAAAATAGATAAATAGATGAGAGTAAATAAATAAATGAATAAATTTATATGTAAATACGTATATGAATAAATAAATACATATATGAAAAAATTACTTGTTAAGTGAAATTGGTAGTATCCATTTGTTCTGAGTGTCTCCAGTCAATTTCATTCAGGAAATGGAAGCCCCATATGTTCCAAAAGGATTTAAACTATTTCAATTAATCTTTTATCTCCTACCAGTCCTACCAGTCAATTTTCTTCACTCCACAGAGACTCCTGAGTAGGTAAATGTATACCCTCCCCCCTAAAAAAAAAAAAAAAAAAAAAAAAAATGAATAAATGAATAAATAAACACATAAATAAATAAATAAAATAACCAATCAAAACAAAGATATACATTGTTATTCATTAAAAAATCATACTAAACATCATCTACTCTTTGTAGCGGGAATTCTAATGGTTTCATTTGTTGACAAAATATCTCCTAAACTCTCTTTTTCTATTTCTCTATGAACACCCTACCCATATATTCATGAACAAACTCTGAATTCTACCGCTAGCGAGTTGGACCCATGGCATTGATCATCAAATTCCACATTACAAAGTCTTTTGTAAAGGGCACCATCCTAGTCTCCTAATAGGAGGATTTCACGACGTGAAACCAGATATATATATATTTTTATATCTAGTTATTTACTTGTTTCTCTTCACAAAGTGAAATACGAAGTCAAGAATATAATGAACACACTGTGAACTTTCTCGCCCTGATACGCTCGAGTCAACTTTCGCGCAAAATCATAATCAAATCTCTAACAAGTCTGATTGCTATGTCAGTAGGGATGATCCATCCTGATCACACTATCAGCGAGGTTGGCAATGCATTTGAGAGTATTACACATGATAATCGTATTTAATCTAATAACATCATTCCCATTGATACAAAACAACTCATACGGGATATACAGTACAGTCCCCGGCCGGGCATTATTTACTCAGTTTCGTTCCGGAGGCAAAGAAGTGAAGTTGGAAAGCTTCTGTCAGTCTTTCACATGTGGCCGAAGTTAGCTAGTTCAGCCGTGATAGTCCATTGCAGGACCGGTCTATCCCAGTTTGGTAAGGTTGTAGGTATGGTGTGAAGTGCTCGTCAACTTTTTGGTATGTTGGAATGACTGTGGTTATGAATGAAGTCTGAAATATGTGTAATCACCTCGACCATATTGAATTTCAATAGCCTCGGGAAATGACGATCACTAGTAATTGTTCGAAAACGACTCCAGGTAAATTATCACTCAAGGCACTATAATTTGCTGTTACTTTATTCTATAGGTTCTTTTGATCTAAATCAACTAATTAATCAATTAATCAAATCTCTTCATTTTAGTTATTTCTTTTTCTATACCCAAGTTTATATTATATATATATATATATATATATATATGTATATATGTATATATATATTATATGTTATATATTATATATATATATATATATATATATATATATATATGTCAGTGTCCATTATGCCAATAGTTAAACATCGACACTTTTGTCAAGTCCAGAGGATGTATCTAATGGAGGTATTCAAATTGGGCCAAGGAGTTTAACAAATGTGATACAGTCATGGTCATCGCATTAAGATAACAGGGCAGGTAGTAATGTATTTCAATTGGGCTAATTTATGTTTACAAAGGAAATTAGTAAGTATCGGTTTTCCGACAGAGTAGTTACCGAAAGAAACAGACATAGTAACCATGTAGTGGACGTTGACACAATTAATTTTTTTAAGAGAAGAATAGACCATTTTATGAATAGGGATAACAGGTAGTAATCGATATCGAACTACCTAGTGTGGGCCTTATGGTCTCTTACAGTCTCCTCCATTCTTAAGTTCTTATGTTCTTACTAACATCCCTGGCAGGCTCCAACACGCCTCAAACTCCCATCCATCTTCTTGATGCAGACCTCGAAGCACTGGTGAGCTCGACCACCAAGCTCTTCCTGTTTCACATCGGTGTTCAAATTGAACCACTATCAGAAACACGATTCATTCGTCAATAAGAAATACCTTTACAGCTAACGCTGCCTCCTTTGCCCTAAGTACCCAGATAACCGAGGTGAACAACAGTTAAAGGTCATAAAGTAGATAATTTTTCTTTCGAGGGAATAGCCATACATATTATCAGTTCTCAATATGGACCTCTACAGTCGTCCAAGACTTCTGATATCGATTGTACAGTCACGCGCAGATGTTCTAACTCATCCTGAGTCGAGTCATGATACAAGATTCAAATGTTTTGTCAGACAATTTTTTTTTTTCTTCCATTCAAGGAAACTACTTAATCATAACCCAAATACTACATAGCAAAAAATATCACGTAATCGACAAAAATAAATAAATAAATAAATAAATAAATAAATAAATAAATAAATAAATAAATAAATAAATAAATAGATAAATAAATAAATGAATAAATAAATAAAAATAAATAAATAGA
>NC_134793.1:2389715-2397215 GCF_046742065.1 Oratosquilla oratoria
TAGACATAGTAATTATGTAGTGAACGCTGTTTTAGAAGATTGGAAAACTTTATGGATAGAGATGATAGGTGGAAAGAGAATTAGAACTGCCTAGTGTAGGCCTTATGGTCTCTTGCAACTTCCTTCCTTCTTATCTTTTTATGTTAGTACTAGCCAAATTACTCGCGCGTTGCTCCGGGTAAATGATGATCACTTTAATTTTGATAGAATTTGTGGAGGAAAGTTACACGTATCAATATAATTCAATAGAAAATGTAACAAAAATAAAATGTTAAGAAACTAAAAAAAAAAAAGAAAAAAATTGAGGAGGGAGACGCCCTTTGGAAATCAAATATACTTATCCAAGTAGCCTGGGTTATGGTGAATATATATGGTTTGGGGGGAGTTCGTGAACAAACAGACAGACAGACAGAGGCTACTATATCATAGTATCATAGTATCCATGTGTCAAAATGATACTTGGACTCAGAAATTTGCCTTACGAAGAGAGGTCAAGGCACCTTAACTTACACTCTCTGGAAAGACGCAGAGTGCGGGGTGGTCTAATAGAAATGTTCAAGTGGATCAAAGGTTATAACAAGGGTGGTGCAAACTAGGTCATCATAATAAAACAACAGGACAGGACTCGCGGTAATGGGTATAAGCTGGACAAATTTAGATTTAAGAAGGAAATAGGCAAGAATTGGTTTACTAATAGTAGATACAAATAAAAGATAGTTATCCAAGTACCTTGGGTTATAAGGTTTTAGAATATATGTGGTTATAGGGGTCTATCTTCAAAAATCTAGTAGTAGTTTGTAAATAATCCCTAACCTAACCATACCCCCACCTAACTTTAACCCTTAACCCTAACCAAAATATTTTTTTAGAAATGAAATATAGTTATCCAAGTACCTGGAGTGATAATGTATCAGAATATATATGTTATGGGTGTCTATCTCCAAAACCACAGGAGTTCGTGAACAAACAGACAGACAGACAGACAAATGAAAGATAGATATCCAAGTACCTTGGTTTATAAGGTTTCAGAATATATACAAATATAGTGGTCTATCTGCAAAAACCTAGAAGGACATCGTAGATAATCTTTAACCTAACCATTGTAGTGGATTGTTAACACTACATGGTGAACGATACTAGGCCGTAAGAGAAGAATTGAAACAATTATCTTAGAACTGGCCCGCCCGTGATAATATAAAATAAAAATAATCAATATTTCAACATTTGGTAAAATTATACAATCCTTTTACATTTACATGCTTTCTCCTTACAAAGGCTATCATAGTTTGTGGCAATATAAATTTCACAAATAGAAATAATATCTATGGACACATACAATGGTTTGTTTAATCATAGTAATTTTTGCCACAAAAAATGTTATGCACGTTAAGGGGAAACTACAGTAGTGGCGTGTTACCACACCATACCCCACCTAACTTTAACCCTTAACCCTAACCAAAATATATATATACATTTTTTTGGAAATGAAATATAGTTATCCAAGTACCTGGTGTGGCAGGGTATAAGAATATATATGGTTCTGCGGGTGTATCTCCAAAACCCTAGGAGTTCGTGAACAAACAAACAGACAGACAGAGGCTACTACTTTATTATAGTAGATCGTTAAGCTCATCATTACCGTCATCAGGTTCAACGTTAGCGCCACTGGTATTGTTAACATTTTTATCTGTGACATATCGGGGATCAACAAATGTTATTCTGGATAAGGCCGGAGGGGTTTATGTAAATAGAATAAAGACGTGTTTCATTATGTAAGACATCTTCACTGATTAAAGCTACTTTTTTGCGTGAAAGCAGCTTAACTCTGAGACTCATTGAATTTCGAATACATATTATACAATAAATGGTTTGTAGTAAGGACGTAATTCAAACACTTAGGCCCGGCCTTCGTGAGCGTTAAACTCTGGTCCCTTTGAGTGTTAGACTCAAGCGTTATCACTCATCCACTCATATCTTTAAAAGAGGCGGACTTTTGGTCTCAGAGGGACTCGAGTTCAAAGCTCGCAAGGCCTGAGTGTTCGTATACATATTCTTATATCTTACTTTCAACATAACCGAAAGGTCATATCATCATTATGAAACAATTACATGATATCCAGTCAAAGAAATCAATTTCTATTTTATTTTATCCATTACCAAAATTGAAATAGCCTATTACCAAGTCTGATAATATTTTTGTCTATACCAAAACTAGTCTGCAGCAGTTTAGGAAATTTGTAGCAATGGCCTATTTTTGTGCAATTTGATGTTTTGTTTTAGATAAGGAAAAAGTGTGTGGGCAATGGGCACCAAGCAAGTATGATAAAAAAAAAAATCAACTTACACGGATGACATTTAAAAGTGGCTACCTTGCTCAAACAGGAAGGGAGCATACTTTGCCTGTACCAACTTCCAGCCATTTACACAGATTGCCTACCTTCTGAGCTTAGCTTTTATATTCTTCATCAGCATATATTAAGTCAATGGATAATATTACTATCGAGATTACATTTGGTTATGCTTTCACTATTGGTCCAATTTCAAAGTTTATATTTTATAAGTACATACAATCTATTATATTATTTTCTATTCAATTTGTAATTATATCATTTATTATTCTATTGCAGCTGCATCTATGATTTCTTGAAATTGCTTATGCACGTTTACACTTAGTGAAAATACAAAAATATGTATCTATACAATCATAGCATGGGTCTTATATACAAATGTACAATTGAGGATACGCAATTATTCACGATCGCGAGTCCAACACGTGATCCAAAGACCAAGGTGAAAGGTGAATACACACACACACACACACACACACACACACACACACACACACACACACACACACACACACACACACACACACACACACACACATACACAGGAGTTAGCAACATATAGTAATAAATAAATAAAGACGAGATCAAAATCTTACGAGAAACAAAGACAAACTAGAATTAAATCCAACGCTTGTACATATTTTCACTGTTTACTACAAACCAAAATGTATACTCTTTTAACTAGACTGAATGAATGAACATGAAAAAAATATTCTTTTTACTCGTAAACCCACTTAAATAATTTTTCTATTTTGAAATCTTCTCTTGCTAATTAAAACCACAGTATGCAGAAAGAACAAAAAATTCTAATCATGATTACAGCAGTAAAAAGATGAAATGAAATTAATTTAATTGAAACTCTGTGCAGGAGATTTCCTTAAATTTAATCGAGTTCCTTGTTGGTAGCCATAACTAATACATAACCGAGTATCGGTGTATCGTCATAACAAAAGTCTTCTTACCTCTTAAGGTACGTTTTGGACAATGGCATTATCGCTCAACGAGGATCGTCCATGGCTCAATAATGATCATCAAACAATTGTCTAGAGTGCTAATTCTTTCTTCTTGAACAGGGCTGTTTTGCTTCGAGCTGCAAAGTAAGGCTGATCTTTTTAATAGAACCTAGCAACGTGTCATCCGACACTGGCTATGGTGAGCTACAATAATATATAATGACATCAAGCAAAACGTACCCTTTACAAAGAAGTTAGCCAAACAAGGAATCCTTCTATCCACCCCACACATACCCAACACCCATTTTGTGCTCTCTCTCCTCTATCTTAGCTCCTTGTTGATGAGGGGCAGCCCTGTGTCTCGTCCACTCCCTGGGTTAGAGGTAACACAGGAAGATAAAGTACTACTAAAAGGGTTAAATTCTATGTACAGTCAGGAGCAAAGTTTGTGACCCACCCAGAATTTTTTTTTTTTTTTTATGATACAAAATTCAAAATAGTTGCCTGACTTTTTTTTATCTATTCACTAAAACCATCCAACTGTAAGCTAAATATTATAGGAAATTATATTACAAATTTGATCAAAAAATATATCTATATATATTGACGTTGTGAGAATTGTGACGAGGATCAAAACTCTTCCTCGTGACTGTGCAATCTACGTTCTATATTTCTTATGCGACCTAGATGAAGGAGAAGGTTGTTCCAGTGAAGTAAACTCTTCAATGCAAATAACATGAGTCAGATAAGCTCTGTACGCACGCACGCACGCACACACACACACACACACACACACACACACACACACACACACACACACACACACACACACACACACACACACACACACACACACACACACACACACACACACACAACCACACCTCATGACGCGGTGGTTAGAGTTCTCGCCTGCCACTACGACGGTCCGGGTTTGAATCCCGCCCAGGGCTGAAATAACTTCAGTATAGCTGCGGTGCGGGTTGCTACTCCAACTCACGTGGGCGGGGAGTTGTGTGTGTGTTTGTGCAAGGTCACAGTATTATCCATATATTGGTGACCATGGTGAATCACACACGCACACACACACACACACACACACACACACACACACACACACACACACACACACACACACACACACACACACACACACACACACACACACACACACACACAAACACACACACAAACTCGCTTATAGTTTAGAGTGAAAATCCCTCCCATCTCATTCACCTTAATTTTTTTTTCTTCTTTAACAATTGAGAAAGAAGGAAAGTGAAAAAGAATATATTGATATGTGATGTATTTCAGCCCCTTTTAGATTAATCCACAGAAGCACTGAGGGACTTGTCAAACATAAATAGAATCGTCTGTCATTAGCCAAAAGAAAATCATTAAGGGATGAGCGCTCACGATCACGAAGAGACTTGAACGTCTGTGAGCAGATGATCTCTTGTAATCCGACGAAATCCTTTATTTTTTCTTTCTTTTTCTCTTTCCTAACTCGTCCTCCTCCTCCTTCTCCTCCTCCTCCTCCCCTTCCTCCTCCTCCCTCTCCTCCTCCTCCTTCTCTATCTCTTATTCTGTTCTTGTTTTTCGCCTTTTTTTCTTTTTCAGTCTTCCTAATTATTATCATTGTCGTCGTCATCACTGTCATCATTATCATCCTCATTACTTCTATCATCACCATAATCATTATCATCAACATCATCAAAATCGTTATCATCATCGTCATTACAATTACCGTCACGATCATTATTACTTTTTCTCGTTACATTTTTCGCAACTTCATGGAACACTTTGCTCATGGCTTAAACCAAACTTAGGCAACTTGAGTAAAGGACTTGTGACCCGCGGTGACCAGGAGCTTCTGGTGCCAGCCATCAGGGTGCAGCAGCTGTCTTTGTAAACCCAGTCTTTTCGAAAACATTTTCCATTTCTGTCTCTCTCTCTCTGTCTTTCTCTTTTTCGTTTTTAATTTATTATGCCTCGCTTCTCCATAGAACAATATTTTTTTCTTTCTGTCCAAACAATTCCCGTTATTTCTTTGTCTTCTCTTTTGACGTAGAGGTAATTTACTGCTCGTTCGATTTTGATTCGAAGAAGGACAATATCGTCTCGTGGAACTCTTTGTTTTGTGTTCTTTGTTGTGTACCTCGTTAGCCAAGCCACAATGAACCATTGGTTATTTTCGAATCTGATTTCCTTTCTTTACTCTGAATGATTCGAAGCGTTGGTCGCTTATTCGATGTTCCTGAATAAAAAATAAAAAAAATAAAAAAAATAAACAAATGAAAAAAAAAAATCCGTGTCCCAAAAGAGAACAAGTTTCTTTCTATTCCTCTTTCCCTCCCCCTCTCCCATCCCCTTCTCCCTCTCTCTCTCTCTCTCTCTCTCTCTCTCTCTCTCTCTCTCTCTCTCTCTCTCTCTCTCTCTCTCTCTCTCTCTCTCTATCTCTCTCTCTCTCTCCCATCTCTTTCTTCCTCTCTCCCATCTCTCCCCCTCTCTCTAATCTCTCCCCCATCTCCCAATATCTCTCTCCCCTCTCTCCCTCATATCTCTCCCTCTCCTATCTCTCTCCCACTCTCTCCCATCTCTCTCTCTTCCTCTTTACCATCTCTCTCTCCTCCTATCTCCCATCTCCTGTGAACACTGTTGGTCTACAGAAATTAGAGTGCAACGTAAAGTACCAAAGCTCATCCCTATGTTGCGGAACAGACCGTACGAAGAACGCTTAAGAAAACTAAATTTGTTTAGCCTCTCGAAACGGAGAATGGGGGGAGGGATCTAATTGAAGTTTTCATAATTGTCAAAGGAATTGGAAACAGGAGTGTGGAAAAATATTTCAAAATTGACATCTCCAACGCAATTAGGAATAATAAATGCAAGATTATAGGAAAACGATTTCAAACAGATTTGGCGAAATGCTCTCTCTTCAATCGCGTTGTTAATATATGGAATGGTCTACCATCTAACGTCATTGGTTGTTCCACTTTAGAGGTATTCAAAAACGTCTCGACATTTGCTTAGTTACAAATCCCCAAATAGAACTATTTATTTCAAGTCAGGTTAAAAAAAAGTACCTGAATAGCCTTGTAAAGACCAATAAGTCTGTTGATGTTCGCTTGTTCATGTAACTCCATGTAAATCTGTGTAACTCTTTCGTCCCTGTCTCCCATCTCACTCTCTCTCCCTCTTTACCATCTCTCTCCTCTCTCTCTTCCTCCCCTTCTCTCTCTTCCTTCTCCCCTTCACTCTCTCTCTCTCTCTCTCTCTCTCTCTCTCTCTCTCTCTCTCTCTCTCTCTCTCTCTCTCTCTCTCTCTCTCTCTCTCTCTCTCTCTCTCTCTCTCTCTCTCTCCAAGGTTCCTCCCACGTTCCTGTTCCTTCTTCATCGGTCTCTCACGTTTGTCTCTTCTTTTTTATTTCATGATCTTGATGATATTCAACGCATTTATTTTCATTCCTCATTTTCTTTCATTACTGTTAGCAAGAAGTTATGTACATTTTCATCCTTATTCTGACCATGTAGCAGAGCAACTAAACGATCATTTCTTGTACTCTTGAAAGAATCTCCTTCGTTACACCCATCTGACCTTTCGTGTTTTCAGTTTTCTTTTCCCAGATTTTTTTCTTTCCTGAACTCGACAACTCATGGACTCCCTGACTTCCCCATACATATGCAAACAGCACCTTTGCAACTCTATACAATTCTGTCCTTGAGTTTCTTTAAGGAACAGCACGGGAGAGGAGAAAGGACCATGAAATTGCGAAATATGTAAACATACATGGACAGAGATGTACACACACACACACACACACACACACACACACACACACACACACACACACACACACACACACACACACACACACACACACACACACACATACACACACACACACACACACACACACACACACACACACACACACACACACACACACACACACACACACACACACACACACACACACACACACACACACACACACACACACACACACACACACACACACACACACACACACACACACACACACACACACACACACACACACACACACACACACACACACACACACACACATACTTGCACATACCCACACACACACAAACACACACGTACGCACACACACATACACACACATACACAAACACACAAACTAACACACACGCACACACACACACACACAC
>NC_134793.1:2412215-2457215 GCF_046742065.1 Oratosquilla oratoria
CCTTTTTATCTCTAATGTAACTATAGAATTCTTTGGGATTCTCTTTGGATTTCTCAGCGATGTTCATTTCGTATTGTCGTTTTCTTTTTCTTATTGTCTTTTTTAAATCTCTCTGTATTGATACATAACTTTCATAGTCATTTTATGCACCCGAGCACTTATATTTATTATAAGCCTGTCTCTTTTTAGCAATATTTTTTTCAGTTTCTTTGTCGAGCCACTTTGGGCGAGCCTGATTTGGGGGACGTCTGTCCTTAAAAGGAATGTAAGTTTGAATCATCTTAGTGAGCGTATTTTGAAATATTTCCCACATCTGATCTACAGGCCTTTCGTTTAATTTTTCCTCCCAATCTGTAAGCTGAAGCTCCTGACGTAGTTCTATGAACTGAGAATTACTGAAATCGGGTATTTTAGAAGCACAAGTATCTATTCTATTCACACACAGACAGGCACACCCACACCCACCCACACCCATCCACACCCACCCACACCCACACCCACACCCACCCACACACACACACACATACACACACACACACACACACGGTGGCGTAGTTGGTAGAGCGCTGAACTGCCACCATAGTGGCCCGCAGTTCTTGGTTCGAATCCTGCCCAGGGCCGAAATTATTTCGGTACCGCTGCGCTTCGGGTCGTTACTCTGACTCTCGTGGGCGGGGAGTTGGGTGTGTGTGTGTGTGTGCAAGGTCATAGCATTACCCATAGATCGGACCTACGAATTCTGAGCTCTCTTTCAGGAGGGAAATAGCTGTCGATCACGAGTCCAACACCTGATCCAAAGACCAAAGACCAAGTGAATACACGTACACACGCGCATCAGAAAAAAAGTATGTGTGAGAGAGGGAGGGAGGGTTAGAGAGAGAGAGAGAGAGAGAGAGAGAGAGAGAGAGAGAGAGAGGAACAGACAGGACAGACAGGGCCAGACAGACAAGGACAGACAGACAGACGAACAGACAGACGAACAGACATACAGACAGACAGGGAGGTAGACAGGGAAACAGAGGGAGACGGAGAGCCAGATGGAGAAAGAAACAAACTGAGAGACAGACAGTGACACTAAGAAAACAGACAGGGAGACAGAAAAGACACAAAAGACAAAGAGACAGACGGGGGGAAAGACATGACTGAGAGACAGACACGGAGACAGACAGGGAGTCAGACAAGGAGACAGACACAGACAGGCCAACGGAAAAATGAGTGATGGAGAGCTTTCCTCTTCACGTTTCCAATGAAAAGCCGATAAAGTAAGTAAACACTTTCCCTTGCCCTGGATATCATTCAGCGGATTTTACACATCACCACCTGACAAGAAAAATAACTGAGAATAAAATACCATAAAACCACCCAAGATGGGGAAACATAACATGTGACGCGAACAGAATTACAAAGGAAAATTTATAAGATAAGGGAAGGAGAGAGAGAGAGAGAGAGAGAGAGAGAGAGAGAGAGAGAGAGAGAGAGAGAGAGAGAGAGAGAGAGAGAGAGAGAGAGAGAGAGAGAGAGAGGAGAGAGAGAGAGTGCTCTTTATATTGTTACTACTTTTCATTGTAGGCCGACAAGTGAAAGAAGTTGTGCAGGGGACTCTGACATAAAAGAAAAAGAAGCAGAGGAGGAGGAGGAAGAGGAGGAGGAGGAAGAAGAAGAAGAAGAAGAAGAAGAGGAAGAAGAAGAAGAAGAAGAAGAAGGAGAAAAAAGAAGAGGAAGAAGAAGAAAAAGAGGAAGAAGAAAAAGAAGAGGAAGAAGAAAAAGAAGAGGAAGAAGAAAAAGAAGAGGAAGAAGAAAAAGAAGAGGAAGAAGAAAAAGAAGAGGAAGAAGAAAAAGAAGAGGAAGAAGAGGAAGAAGAAAAAGAAGAGGAAGAGGAAGAAGAAGAGGAAGAGGAAGAAGAGGAGGAAGAAGAGGAGGAAGAAGAGGAAGAAGAGGAGGAAGAAGAGGAGGAAGAAGAAGAAGAAGAAGAAGAAGAAGAAGAAGAAGAAGAAGAAGAAGAAGAAGAAGAAGAAGAAGAAGAAGAAGAAGAAGAAGAAGAAGAAGAAGAAGAAGAAGAAGAAGAAGAAGAAGAAGAAGAAGAAGAAGAAGAAGAAGAAGAAGAAGAAGAAGAATAGATTCTGGACTTTTTTTTTTATTTCTTTCTTGCTTTTTTTTTTATGAATTTCGGATATCAGTCGATGAGTGAAGGCAGCCCGGGAGGGGCTACATCAAGAAAAGTTAGGACTCTACGGAACATGGCGAGTGGCGAAGAAAACGAGGGAGAAGGAAGATGTCCAGTGAGGGAGGAGGAGTAAAGGCGAGGCTTCAAGACGATGGGAAACCCTGTCAAAGAAAATTGAGGAGGGTGGTCCTGTAAGGAATAGTAGAGGAAGAAGAAAAAATGAAAGTGAGGAAAGGGGAAAAAGAGGAAGAAAAAGAGGAAGAAAAAGAGGAGGAAGTATAAGAAGGTAAAAAAGAATGAAAGAGGACGAAAAAGAGTGAAAGAAGAAAAATATCACACAAAAAAAGGAAATAAGGAAAACAGGGGAATATGAAGAGAAAAATGTTTGAAAGATGAAGAAAAAGATAAGAAAATGGAAAAGAAAAAGAACATATTAAAAAAAGAAAGAAAAAGAGAGCAAAACTAGAAGAAAATATAAAAAAATATGTAGTGTGAGCTTGGATGGTTGAGTAAACAGCTAAGGCTCAAAAGAGAATTAGAAGAACAGGGAAAAGGTGGCCATGAAGGGAGATTAGGTGAAATTTGCTCAGTGATGAGACGAAGGGGAAGAAAGAAGGGAGAGAAGAGAGAGGAGTGGAATGGAAGAAAAAGTAGACCCTGAGATGTAATAATCTCTGTTCAAGCATTCCACTATCATTCATTGATTATAGATATATTTTATTTTTTTATTTCTTATATATTTATCAGACACACACACACACACAGTATATATATATATATATATATATACATACATATATATATATATATATATATATATATATATATATATATATATATATATATATATATATATTGAAATATGTAAAACAGACGAGTGGATGGGTGGTGAGATAAACACAGGGAACCGTTTAGGGATTTATTCTGACGTTTCATCCTTACCAGGACTTCTTCAGAGTACATGCACATTCGAACAATTCATCCCCTAAATACCCGCCGAATCTATCCGCGTTCCACCATGATCGACCTGACCTCTCGTCCTCCTACGCTCTGCCTCGCGAAGTATCAAGCGGCTGGCGTCTTTGTTAATTTAATTAACCCATCGCGATGGTTGTTGTTTGGATGGGAAGCGATGTAAGCTGCTTCAGTTATTTTTCTTCTTTTCTTAGGAAGTCCTTTCTGCAGCACCTCTACTCTGTTCCAGTCTGGTAAGTGGCCGTGAGTATCTACATGGACCACTAGCGAGTTTGATACTCGGTGTGCCTTGACGTCATTCCAATGCTCAACTGTCCGCTTCTTAATACCTCGGCTGGTTTCCCCGTAGTAGCTCACGGGACAGTTTCCACACGGTATCTTGTAGACGACACTGTTTTCTTCCCCGTTGGCCACGACTTTATTCTGGTTCTTAACAATGTCTCCTATTTTTGTTCCCGTGCTGATCGCAACCTTGATGCCGGCTCTAGTGAGCAACTGTCCCAACTCGCCTGAGTGGCTCGAGTTTGGCACGGACAAATATTCCCTGCTATCATTTTCAGTCACGTCTCCTCTGTTCCTTATGCTTCTTTTTGCTATCTTTAAAGCCTTTTCTCTAAGTCGGTACAACAGCCCTTCCGGATAACAGAGTTTGGTGAAAATGTTGAAAATGTAATCCATTTCATCTTTAATAAATTCCTCACTACAAATGCGGTATGCTCTCAGGAAGAATCCTATTACCACTCCACTCTTTATTCTCTCGTTGTGGCCGGAGTAGTAGTGAATGATGTCGTCTTTATTTGTACTTTTTCTATGAACCGAGAATGCGGTCTTGTTCTCTTTCCTCCAGATGACGGTGTCGAGGAAGGCCAATTTGTTATCTGTCTCGTGTTCAACAGTGAACTGGATGTTTCGTTCGACATTATTTAACCTCCTCAATTTGTTGTCCAAATTGGTGTTCTTGGGGGCCACGACTAAGACATCATCCACATATCGAAACCAGGAGGTGTTTCGACCCATTATTTTTACAAAATGATCTCTCTCTAAAACTTCCATATAGAGGGAAGCTAAAACAGCACTGAGGGGGCTCCCCATCGCAAGGCCTCTACATTGGCTGTATTCCTCTCCGTTGAAAACGAAGGGACCAAATCTCACACATAGCGATATAAGTTTTAAGAAATCTGCCTTTCCTATGGGTAGAGCCTCGTCATCCATATCTCTAACTACCTCTCTTGCTGCTTTTAACGCCTCTTCCACGGAAACATTTGTGAATAAGGCTGTGACGTCGAAACACCTCCTGGTTTCGATATGTGGATGATGTCTTAGTATACACACACACACACACACACACACACACACACGCACACACATATATATATATATATATATATATATATATATATATATATATATATACATATATATATTGAGACATTGTGACATGTTTGAAGAAGCCGAAAGTGAAACCGGTCAGGTATAGCCTCGGCCCTAGACTCGTGTCTTTCTCATATATATATATATATATATATATATATATATATATATATATATATATATATTTATATATATATATATATATATATATATATATATATATGACATCTGTTAAATTTTTCTTCATTCAAAATCAAAGTCAGTCCTATGCTCTTGTCTTTTATGGGTTAAAAGAGATGTCTTTTTATAATAAGCCTCGAGATGATCTGGTGATGTGGATGACCAGTTCCCTTATACTCCCTAACAGACGAGGGTACCCATTCACAAACTCGTGGTCTCTACAGTGCACTGAGCCATTCCATCCTCTTTAATTAATGAATACTTTCGCAGTTTCTTTTTTAAATTTCCTTTTGGACCACAAGTCAGCTTTATAGCCTTCTTATATAAGGACTAAAGTCGTAGTAACTACTTGTGTCATTATCGCCTTCTGGTCTCACATTCGCTTAGTTCTGGGTTCGAATCAGTGTTGTTACCTTTCTCCTTACAGTCCAAACGTACAGGGCAAAGGAGATGGCTTCAGCTACAGCTACGCAGCGCTTCCTGGCGTAGGGTCCTTCTCTTTTGCTGGATACGGAAGAACATATTATACTGGAGCAGAGGTGGTCAATATTTTTCTTGTTGCGTACCCCGAGAGTCATCAGACCATCGACTTGTACCCCTTTTAATCTCACAAAGAATATACTCGTAGAATGGTAATATATTAAGACTAATTAAATATATAATGACACTGCCATGAATACCAAATGGTTCAAATTGTAATGACTTTAATCATCAGTTAAGCATTAACATCAAAACAAAGGTACAATGTGCTTTCTCTGTAGATTTATTGTTAATGTAATATTATCTAGTCACCTAAGTACCTCTGTAAACTGTCCCAAGAACACCTGGGCGTTCGCAAACCCCAGGTCGGTAATCTTTATGCTAAAGAGTCCCATGTTGTTAGGAGAGATAACAGCCTTATAGCAAAAAGATGAATCCTTAACATGATAACATTATTCGTGGTACTGTGAGTAACAGCTCCTTAACATTTCAAGGACCTTATTTGAACTTTATATTTAGTATTTCTACCGTTAGGTGATTTAATTCAGCTGAAGGAAAACCTAGCGGTTTCAACTGCGCGGAAACAGCAGCGGTACTGAATTGTCGAGAAAAAAAACGCGCGATTTTGTGTGAACGGTTGCATTGATTTATACTGTAATTGAATCGTCGTGGTTTGAGCCGCAGCGGTTGAAGTCGCTGGTGTGAACACGGCATAAAAAATGTATCTTGAGCTGCAACCATGGCCTGACATCTCTTTTCATGTCTCCCTACTTTGTTATAGTGATAGTATAACTGTATTATCTTAAACTATACAAGTTCCAATCACGTACTTATGTTCTAGAAGTAAATATTTGTAATGCCCTTGTAGTATTTAACTCATTGAGTAAGAAATGTGATTATTTTGCTGTTACGCTAGTAACAAACATATACAAAGTCATCTTGTGCAGAGAATGTATTTCTCAGAGAAGTAGCAAACGTTTATTTTGTCTTTTAGGAATCAATCTTTAAAATTTTTGATCAGAAAACCAAAGGAACCCAAAGCTAGAACGATGAAACCATCTGATTTTATAGTCTTCAAGATAATTTCCATTTTTTTCCACAAAGTAGGTATCATGAGAACAAAATAGCATAAGAATGGAGGTGACTGGAAGTGATCAGTCAGCTCCATGTCCCAAACTACATGTCCTCCCAATCCATTAATTTATCTAATCTCTTAAAACATCCAACTCTTTCAGTGCTCATTACATGGTCACTAAGTCTTTTCTATTCGTTAACCACTCTTCTGGTAAATCAGTTCTTACCTATTTCCTTTGTTAAATCTAAATTTTTCCAATTTATTCCCGTTACTACGAATCCTACTTTGCTGTCTTAATATGATGACATTACCCGCATCACACTTATCAAACCCCTTGATACATCTGAATACTTCTAATAGGTCACCCCGTACTTTTGGTATTCCAGAGGAGCTTTTATTAGTTCGACATTTCGATTGTTACATTTTTTTCAACTACATAGTTGCTATACACATGACTGAGATTAAATAAGAAGAACTGGGGTAACGGGGTGGAGGGAAGGAAAAAGAGAGGAGGGTCACTGAAAGAAAAGCGATTCAACCCTCATTGTTTTCAAACTACATTGAACGAGATAGAGCGCACCGTTCAGTTTTTCCTAGAAGAAATTAACGATTCTCTTCCTTTCTTAGACACACGTATATCAAAACTTGGTAACCTGCTGAAATTTAAAGTATACAGAAATCCCACTAACAAAAACGATTTAATTCATTTCTACTCCCACCATGATATCAAGGTCAAGAGAGTAGTGATAGGCTTCTTCCTTAGGGCACTCAGAATGTGCAGTGAAGAATACTCAGAAGAAGAGTACCGTTATATCAGAGAAACATTTTTAGAATTGAATTTTCTAAACTTCTTTGCAAATATATAAAGAAAACAGGCTATCAAGATTGTGGAAGGCCGTAGGCAGCAGGGTAGGACGGCCAGACGTCTCATGTTACCAACTAGCGACGTTCGCTACAAACCTGATTCGTATTAAAATAAAAACATCAACTGGGAAATAGTATACCAGGGCAGTGGGACAATTAAAAACATCACGAATATAAAAATAAACATCGGAAAAACGTCGGACAATAAAATCAGTGTTTATCGGATTCCGTGCTCGGGATGTGGAAAATCCTATATTGGGGAAACATCACGCGATCTAAAAAACTCTGATACGAGAACACCTATACGATGTCCACCATGATGTCACCACCAACGCATGTGCTGCAAACAGAAATAGTAGCAACCACTTGATGGACTGATAAAATGCAGAAATTCCAGTACGTGAACCCTACAAGATCCGTAGAAAATGTTTGGATGTGGCCATCATACAAGGAACCAACACAATTGAACAAAACATGGACATGTTCAATAACTTACCCCACCTAATTCCTTTAATATCCATTACTAAAAAAAGAATTAAGCTCTCCCTAGTTGCCCTTCAAAATCACCCAATTTTTTTTCTCTCAAAGTAGTTATCCATCCTCAGTAGCCATTTCCTCACCCTTCTTATTTTCTTTTTCCTTTTGTTCCTCGGTTGTGAGGTTAATGTGCTTCACCCAGCCAATTGTTCCATCTTATCCTTAACCTTTCCTGTCCCCAGACATTTGGTTCACCTTCTCTTTAACCTTTCCTAATATTCAGTGACCCCCTCCCCTTGCCTCTTTTTCTCTACCCCGTTCTTATTTAATATAAGTCATGTGTATAACGACTACATACTTGAAAAAGCTGTAAGAAGCGAAACGTCGCACTAACAAAGTCTCAGTCCTCACATGGTGTTTATTTCGATAGACTTATCGGCAACTGCCTTTTTCATGCATTTTCATAGCTGCCATCTAGCATTTTTATTCTGCCGAGGGAATTTCCATAACCCCACAAGGGTTTCCAAAAATTGAATAAAATCACTCTGCGGCAACCAGAGAACGATTCCCAACGTTAAGAGGAAAACAATAGTCACGGAGGCTTTCAAGCTTCCTGTCGCCAGAACCGGCAAGTCCACATTTAAAAATCAAATAGTTTAATCCTTTGAGTGCGTGGGTCGGTCTTCGTATTTGTTCAAGCTGTCTCCAGGTGATTTTAATCACTCAACAGCATTCAATTACTTGCTGAGGTTCTTTCTCAATTTAATTTTTCCGAGACTATCTTTATACTTACTCCGCGATGATTTAAGGAGTTGATATCTCAGAGAATTCATCGACATCCTTATGAATCAAGTCACTCAGGATTAGATTATGAATAAAGACTAATTTATATTTAGAATTGATAAATATATAAATGAATAAATAAATGAATAGATTATTGAGAGTAATGATAGATTGCTGGTCACTTTTTACCTGTTGGTCATCTATAAGCTTTGATTCAATATAAGATTGTTATGGAAGACCCATCTCCCCCTCAAAAAAAGAAAAAAGTAAAATGAATGAATAAAATAAAATAAAATATATACACAATAGTTATGATAAAAATATATATGAATAAGTAATAATAAAGCAAAAATATTCATATATAAATAAAATGTGGCAAGGTTGAAAGAGATCGGTGAAACGGTTTAAAACCTTTCTAAACTAGATTTTCTTCAAGTGAAATGGAAATGTGTTTTTTTAGGTTTAAAGCTGAATCTAAAAAGTGAGGCGGTGTTTTGAAGAGTCTAACACACGAATTATACAATATAATAACGAAGCGGACAAAACTTCCTGTCAGACAGTTCTTACAGGTTTTTTTTCCTCCGAGTGATAAAACACGTCCAACTCATTTGTCCATTTTTTTCTAATCGCCAAGTTTGGCCTATTTTTTTTTTTTTTTTTTTTTCTACAACGCGGACCTACAGAGTAATCCCGACAGTTTTCCCTCTTCAGATCTCGCCGGATACAGTATTGTCACATTTTTGAGTCAAGGAGGAATACTCACGACTCAAGACTGCTTCCACGAATAGCCGCGCGTAGAAGAGGCATCTTATTACCTGTAAATCACGAGAAGAATTATTTAAGCAATAAATCTTTAGCAATTAATTCCGAGAATATTTCCTTGACTTGCAAGGTTGAAAATAGAAAACCTTCAATAATGAATCATAATACCAATGACTTATTACCGGGAAAACTAAACTACGATACCAATGTAAAAACATCATACTATAGTACCTTGTTATAGCAACATAATGTTCTATTGTTACCCTCATGTATTATATGGAAAGCTACGCAGCCTGGAGATATATATGTATGGTTTTTGCTGTATAGTATAGTTCAGCATTATTGGCCCAATACAAGCCCAGCAAATCTATAGCATGTCAATTAAAAAAGTCAATAATGTCAGCGAAAGGCGTGGAATTACACGTAAACAAAATTTGTGGTTTGACATTGTCATTAAATAATTGAAATATCACAATGTCATTATACAAGTTCTTCTAGCACTACATGGGTGTAAGAAATTAATAAAGGATAAAATACTATAAGACTATATCAACCCAAAATGATTGTATACTTTTGACGAAGTCCTAAGATTTTTGTTTATATAACAAACGTGAACAAAGTTACCAAGCTTTGAAAAAAAAAAAAAAACACTTTTTTTTGGGGGGTAGGGGGTAACAGTGTATAAGTCTCACTTGAAGAAGACGGAGGGAAATCAGCGAGGCAAAACCGGAAACGACAATAAGACAAAGAAGAAAAGTCGTAAAGCTGCAAGAATGTGAACCAGTGGAGAACGGAGGACATGTCTCCTGCTCACGAAGTCGTTCGCTTGCAGACACTGAGGCACTTTTTCTTCACCGAAGACTCTGAGACTCCTCTTCCAGGAGGCCAATTGTAATCCCCTTCAACTCAGCCAAATTGTTTTAAAGATTTTATTTTATCTTCTACCGTGCCTGATGCTCTTATGCAGCTATGAATAAAACTTCGTATAATTCTTGTAATTGTTCTTCAGCATTCTTCTATCGAAATAGGAGCATCTGGAAATATGTTCCAAAATATCTAAAATATCTAAGTGAAAAGTGTATTGAATGAATGAATAAATGAATGAATGGAACGAGTAAATAAAACAAGTAGATAGGTAAATTAATAAATTAATAAATCAGCAAAAAAGCAAAATAATCTATGATAATAGAAAAATATCAGACAAGAAAGATGATAATCATTTAATACGTATAATTGTTTATACCAACATTAACAACGACAAAAATAAATTGGTGAAAGTTTAGTTTAAATATATCAGTAGACATACTATTTTGACACAGGAAAGTTACGAAAAGTGTGAAAAATATAGGATAAAATATTTAGTTATAATAGGGTAACAATAGAGTAATAATAGTAACAAACATGTATATAATGTCACATATTTCAGTGAATATTTCATTCAGGGAAATCATAAATGTTTCAAGTATCATTTAGGACACATTTTTCAAACCTTTGATCAGCAAAACAAAACACCCAAAACCAAAACAATGAAGTTTGATAAAAATAAAAACATAGGATGGATTATTTTATTTCAAAATCTAAACAAAATTGTTTTAGTGAACTTTTGTAAAACAATCGACTTCTTACGGTTTACCTAAAAAGGTGTCATTATATACAGATATCTTTTGTTATTTTTTTGTCACTGTGCTTAAATGAAAAAAGGCTGGTTCTAAGAGGAAAGGTAGAAAATGTATAGTCTCTATCTATACTAAAAGCCTTTTTTCCCATTATAAGGGATGTAGCCAAGTCAAAAGCACGCACCCACTCCCAACCATTCCATTCACATCCACCATTCTTGTTTCCCTGTTATCTAAGCTCCTCGTAGATGAAGCCTCACTATATAAGTAAATGCATAACAAGAAATGGAAATAATTGAGAAATGATGACTCAGAGGGAGAAGAGAAAGTCGAGAAGGAATAATTTGACCCATTTGAGCGAAGAGGATGTTAAAAGAGATTCATTTGTCCAGCCTTTGTTGAAGCAGAGAGAAGGAAGAAGCTCAAGAGAAAACAATTTAAACAAAGGAAGAGAGATGTGAACGATAATTGTGGGAAAGAGCGGAGAGAACGGGATGATGAAAGGACTTACGAGGTGTGAAGAAATACGTGAATGTGTCCGACTTCGTATATGAGAAGTGCAACAAGGAGGGAAATGTTCCAGAAGGGTGGAATTATGTGTAGTGTCCATCTACATAATGTACAGCAGGAGACAGAAAACAGTAAAAAAAGTATACAAGAATACTCCGGGAGAAGTATTTAAAAAAGTAATTATAAAAAGTAATTATAAAAACAAGAAGAAAAGCAGGTGCTTCTAAAGGAACAAAAGAAGGACAACTCTTTTGAATACTCAGGTAGAAGTGTTCAGATGAGTATATATATAAAAATCAAAGAAATATAAAGAATTTCAAAGGAACAAAACATTTGAGTTAATAATGCAAATTTAAATAAAAAAAAATTAAAAAAACTCCAAGAGGAATGGAACTAATTATAATCTAATAATACTATAAATAACCTATGATAAACTTAGAGGTTTCATAAAGAAATAGACACGTGTGAATCAACTATTCAAATTTAGTATATCATTAAAAACGTCAAACAGGAGAGAAAATGAAAAATAAACTAATAATGATGTATCTATAAAGAGTGTAAGATTTATTGGATAACCACGTACTTTAGAAGCTAGAGAAGTTTGAAGGAAGAGGGAATTGTATTGTTTGGAGAAGAAAATATATTGTAACAATATATCAAATGCACAATAAGGTAGGGTAAATCTGCATATTTACAATATATCATAAGCTATGTCTGAGTTTCTCATAAATTAAGCTAATAAAGAAGACAAGAAATTATTCATAGTATGTGTGCATGTCTGTGACAAGTATGTGTAATGTCCTCATATATATATGGAGTGTTTTAATGAAGGTAACTATTAATGAAATAGTAAATAAAAGGTCCGAACTCTGAGGGCTAGTGGCGTGGGAAGCACAGCAAATTGAGCCTATAAGCCAAATTTTCTTTTCATGCGAACATAGTAGAGAATACAAAACAGCAAAAGCAAAACAATAGATAGAAATAAGAGTAAAAACAGAGAAAGCACCAGCAGTAAAAACAACAACAAAAACAACAGTAACATAAACAACAACAACACCAGCAACGAGAGCAATAACTTCAACATCATCATCAATAGCAGCAACAACAAAAAAGAAACGGTAACATCACAGAAAACAGCAAAAATAAGAGCAACAATTTGTACAACAATTCCATATGTAAGTAAAATAGAATAATAAATCAATGTCTGAAGAGAGCATAAAAAGTAATATAAAGTATATACATATATATATATATTTATATATATATATATATATATATATATATATATATATATATATATATATATATATGAAGTGAATCGCTAGTAACAGCGAGAATCATACAAATCATTTCCGACAATGGGAGTGCTTCGGCATCAAGCGAAATATTATATACACACAAAACGAAGAATACACAAATTCAAAGTTAAGCTTAGATGTGAAAATGTCTTGAAAACATTTTTGAGCGACACATACCTAGACAGATGCTGGTGTGGGAGACCACCAGCAAAACAACAACTCCGGAGCCTTGCAATGTAAGGAAGGAAAGGGAGAGCACGTAGGTCGAGTCTTGTAAAACGTAATTGAATAGAAAATGGATGATACGTTTAAAAAACAAATAGGCAAACAGATTAATAAACAAATATGTAAATAAATAGAAAAATAGATAGGTAAATAAATCAGCAAATAATCAAAACAAATTAATGAATTGATAAACAAACATGAATAAAAATTCCGTGTTACTTTTTCTGCTGAGGTCTAGAGTAGTGGTTCTCAGCCTGTGGTCCATGAAACCTTATTGGTCCACGGCGGTTCACAAGTGGTACAGCAAACCGAAAGCCACTAGCAGTTAGTGGATGCAAAACGATTAAATTTAGCGTTGAAGTCATCTCCAGGAGGTTAAAGAATAGCAATGCATAAGTACGGAGTATACGTGAAAATAGGTTGAGAGCCCCGGGTCTAGAGGAATGCAGTTATTGTGTCCAGATGAAGAGGTCAAAGGCTGAGAGAAAAAAAAAAAAGTTGGAACACAATTGAGAAATGTCAGGAAACGAAAAAGGGGCATGTTCGACAAGAAAAGTACAAGAGGACTTCACAAAAAACATGGCTGTGAGATGGAACAGAAATGTACAAAAAAAAGGACAAGATGGCAGAGTTTGTTTTTAATTTGAAGTTATTTCGATACCTAAAAAGAAAAAAGAAATTGGAAATACACGACAAGGAATAGTCCGAGTGTGGATAGAGATTAATTTTTGGTGCAAGACAGAGAGCACTGATGAAGAAAAGCACAAAATAGAAGAGAAAGTAATATATGAAAAGGAGGGTAACTGGGAGAAATAGTTGATGTGTTCAACACGAACGTAGAGAAAAGGGACAGTTTAGGAATGTGGTGACAACGGAAACGGAGTGATGGTCTACTGGATTCAAAGGAAATTTTGTGGTGAAACGTCACAGCATGCAAAATGGGGAGATAAGCTTGGAAGAAATATTTCATATACTGAATGACACGTACACTCGTCCGTTTTTATTTCCACTGTTTGTGTTTTTGTGTGTTTGAATATACGTTTGTGTATTTTTGTGTGTTTTTTGAGTTTATTTTTCTGTGCTAAGGTGCTCAGATGGGAGGAAGGTTGGAGGGGTGTGGAGTGTTTTCAGGGATGGAATGGGTGGGAATGAACTTATGCCTTTTCCTTTTTGGCTACCTCCCTAGTAAGCCTAGTAAGGGGTAAAAAGCCTTGGTATATGTATGTATGTATTTTTCTGTGTTGTGTATGCGTGTGGGTTTGTGTTTGCGTTTGTATATGTGCTTTGTGCGTGTTCGTATATGTCTTTAGTGTTTGGTTTGGTTTATGATTTGTTTTTGCGTGAGTGTTTCTGTTTGTTTTGGATTTAGTGTGTTTTTGTGTGTTTGTTCTGTTGTGTTTGTTAGTGTTTCCATGCGTGTTCATATTTGTTTATGCGTTTATGTGTGTGTGTGTGTGTGTGTGTGTGTGTGTGTGTGTGTGTGTGTGTGTGTGTGTGTGTGTGTGTGTGCTTGCGTGTGCTTGCGTGTGCGTGAGCGTGCGCATGTGTTCGCATGTGTGCATTCACTTAAATGTACGCGCGCGCGCGTGTGTGTGTGTGTGTATTTACCTACGTAGTTGTATTTACCTAGTTGTATTTTACGGGAAGGGGAGCTATGCTCGTGGTGTCCTGTCTTCATATCTCATTTTATCTAAACTATTTTTAAATTTATGTATTGTTTTTGCACACACCACTTTCTCATCTAACTTGTTCCAACTGTCTATTACTCTGTGAGGAAAGCTGTTCTTTTTCACATCTCTTCTATAGCTGTCTTTCTTGATTTTCTTTCCGTGTCCTCTTGTATTTCTATCATCCCATTTTATCAGATTCTCTCTATCAATAATTTCTATGCCTTTTATGATTCTGTAAATAGCTATCAAATCTCCTCTCTTCTTTGTTCAAGTGTATGTAGTTCAAGTTTTGCTAGTCTCTCTTCATATGATAGTTTTGAGAGTGTTGGTGCCAGTTTTGTAATTGCTCTTTGTATTATTTCAAGTTTTTTTATAGATTTTTTTTTTTGTACTTGGTGACCATATCGTTGCTGCATATTCCAGTCTTGATCTTATCAGAGTGATTAGAATTTTCTTCACCATTTATTCATCCAGTTATGTAAATGCCACTTTGATTGTTCTTATTAAGTTATAAGTTTCTCCAAAAATCTTATTTATGTTTCTCAGGTGACATATTATTCATAACAATGACTCCCAGGTCCCTCTCATTTTCTACTTTTTTAATTCCTTCTTCTCCCAATTTATATGATCCTGTTATTCTGTTTTTGCTTTTTCCAAATTCCATTATACTACACTTTTTAGTGTTGAACTCCATCTCCCACTTCCTACTCCATTCCTGAACTTTATTTAGATCACTCTGTAGTGACTCACAATCTTCTTCCGTGTTCGCCTTTTTTAACAGTTTTGCATCATCTGCAAAGAAACTCATATAACTTTCAATTCCGTCATCCATATCATTAATGTATATAGCAAACATTATTGGGACCAGAACTGTTCCTTGTGGAACACCGCTTATTACTTCATCCCATTTTGAGTGTTTGTCTCTTATCACTACTCTCATTTTTCTTTCTTGCAAAAAGTTTTCAATCCATTTAAGCAGTTTGCCCTCTATTCCTCCTTCAGTTTCTAATTTCTTAAGCAATTTCTTATGTGGTACTTTGTCAAAAGCTTTTTTTATGTCTAGAAATGCACAATCAGCCCATCCATCTCTTTCTTGTATTATATATATAAGCCTAGAATAGAAACATATTAAATTGGTGACGCATGATCGTCCTTGTCTGAATCCAAATTGCCTTGGATTTAGCACGTTGTTTTTTTTTCTAAATATTTTACCCATCTACTTCTGACAAATTTTTCACATATTTTTGCTATTGTACTTAGAGAGACTGGTCTGTAGTTGGTAGGGTCTTCTTTATTTCCCCCTTTATATATAGGTACTATATTTGCTTTTTTCTAATCTTCTGGGACTTTTCCTTCTTTCAAGGAACTGTTTATTATGCTATGTATTTTGTCTGCCAGTTCATTCCTGCATTCTTTCAAAATCCAGTTTGCTATTTCATCTGGTCCATGCGATTTTCTGACATCAAGATTACTCAAGTGTTTCAATATTTCATTCTTTGTTACTTCTATTTCTTTCATGGGGGGACTTTCTCTTTCCATTCGATCTCTTCAGGTTGTATGTTCTCCCTTGTAAACAATGATTTAAAATGCTTGTTCATAATTTTCATTTCAATTTCCTCTGTGTATTCAACTCCTTGTCTTAATTTCTCCAAATCTTGTTTGTTTTTCAGTTTGCTGTTTACAAATCTGTAAGATAGTTTTGGTTGATCTTTACATTTTTCTATGACATTTTTCATGTTTTCTCTTTTCCTCTCTGCACGCTTGTACATATTCATTTCTATAACAAGTATATATTTTCCATTTTTCAGGTCTTCTGTCTTTTTTTCATTTGGTCCAAGCTTTGTCTCTTTTGTCTTTTAACTCCCTACAACTTTTGTTGTACCGGCATTTTACATATTATTTTTCTTGTTTTTGTCTTGGGACATACTTTTCCACTCCTTTTTTTATAATTTTTTGTCAAAATATTCCATTTCTCTTCCACTGTTGTTTCTTCATTGTATATTCCTTCCCATTTTTCTTTTTGAAAGAATTCTCTTATTTTATCAAAGTTTGTTTTTTCATACATCATTCTTCCTTTTCTATATTGTTCATTTCTTTTCATGTATTTTTCCTCATTTAGTTCCAGTTCAATCAGTATATAGTCACTTTTACTTATTGGTGTTTTATATTCAATCTTTTCTACTATTCTAGGTTCAGATGTGATTATTAGGTCTAGTCTCGATGGTTCTTCATTTCTATACCTAGTGTTCTCTTGTATCCACTGCGTCATTGTATGGTCAATAATCATCTCGAGTAGAACATTTCCCCATGAGCCGTCTCCACCCTTTACTGTCATCTCTTCCCAGCAGACTTCTTTGCAATTGAAGTCGCTCATCATAGCTATTCTTCCTCCATCTTCCATTATCTTATTTAATGTTATCTTTGTGTCCTCTAACATACTTTTATGTTCACTCTCTTCCCACGAGGCTGTTTTTGGAGGCACATAATTTATCACAAACTTTCTGTTCTTCTTATCTCTGTCTTCCACTTCGATCATAATCATCTCTACTGTATTCTTTCCATATGTGACACTCTTCACGTTTATATCTTTCTTAGTCAGGAACATAACTCCACCCCCTTGTTTTGTCTCTCTGTTTCTAATCCAATAATTATATGCTTCATGTCCTACACTGTTGGGTGGTATTGGACCTTTTAATTTCGTTTCTACAATTCCCATTATGTCCGGTTCTTTTTCCTTCAGATAATCATTCAGCTCATTCAATCCTGTAATTAATCCATCTATGTTTGTGTAAGACACTCTTAGTTTTCTGCCACTTCCATTGTATTCTCTGTTTCCCTTTTGTTTTTCTCTAGTATTTCGAATTTCCTTACTTTCATATTCACTACTCTCCAATAGAATTTATCTTTTTCTGACTCTATTCTGTTCTCCTTTTTTTTCTCTTAGCTTGTTGTCTTTTCATTTTTTCCTTCTCTCTTTCCCCTTTATTCATTTCCCTTTTTATCCATAACTTTTTATATTGTTCACTTGCTGCTAGTTTCCCTGTTTTTGATAAGATATTCTCTGCCGTCGTTTGTGACCTGAATTTAATCTTAATTGGTCTGGTCTTATCTGTACTATACTTTCCGAGTCTAAACTTCTCTTCAATTTGTTCATGATTTCAGGTTCATCTTCCTGAACTAATTCTAGTAATCTGCTTACTTTTTCATTTTCCTCATTGATTCTTGTGGTTCTTTCTGGGTTGTGATTCTCTTCCATTCCTAATATGATTATACTTTTTTTTTTATCTGCTAAGTCTATTACTATATTCTCCTTTTGTCTCATCACTTTAATAACCGAGTCCTCATTTTGTTCTTTCATTTGCTGTTTAATTATGTCAGTAAATGCAACTTTACCATTTTTTTGGATTGTCTTCCAACCCTTAGCTTTTTTAGCTATGGCCTCTTTGTTTTTGTTTTTATTATTCCTCATTAATTCTTCATTCTCCTCTTTTACTTATTTTAACTGTCTTTTTAGTTCTTCTATTTCCTTAGTTAAGCTTTTGTTCGCCTTCTCTAGTTCTTCCAATCTTTCAACCCTTTGCGCAATTTCTAACATTCTACTGAACCTACTCTCCCAATGTTCGGTCATTTGTTCAAATTTTTGTTCTAGTCTTGCCAGTCGGGGGAGGTTATCCGCCCCCCGCCCTCATTAAATCCATGGAAATTATTATCCTCACCTTCTACTGTGCTGCTCATATCTATGTTTCTAAATCTTTACATTTTTGTTAGACTTTTCATCGTCACTAAATTGATCCGGCCCGCGTTTGTTTACATGGCGTCTGCCTGCCTGGACCAAGTCCTCTCCTTCCTCATTTCCTTCCATTTCCCTCAGTAATCCCTCCCCTTCTCCTTTTTCCTCACTTTCCACTACACCACGAGCAATCCCCTTCCCTGCAAATACAATAGGTACTTCCTTTGCGTTAAGATCCACGAAAATTTCACTTTTTCTTCAGGACGTCAATCCTCGCCGTCTGTCCGACGTAAGTGTGTGTGTGTGTGTGTGTGTGTGTGTGTGTGTGTGTGTGTGTGTGTGTGTGTGTGTGTGTGAGTGAGTGTGTGAGTGTGTGTGTGTGTGTGTATGCGCGCGCTTATTTTAACGATTCTAAAAGACTCCATTTACTTAATTCAACAGTCCCCAGAACCACACTCAAACTTTAAGAATCTTAAAGTGGCCCGTGTTCTCGTAATGATTACTAAGAAATATACAAAAGCATAACATTAGTTATCTAAACTTTGTTCTAATTCCCATAGCGCTGTATCGAAAACCTTTAACAAGTGATATACGCAAGGGATCATGCAAACGGAAGTCCTTACTTACAACGTTTATGATAACAAGCCATTATCAAACCTAACTTAAAAGGGATAACAAGGTAATTAGAAACAGATCAGTTTGGGAATTTGTTCAGTTACCCAAATGAGAAGCCATTTTCTTGGAAACAAGGCTGTAAGTTTGGTTCAGGGTATCTATGACAACCCTCTTCGGAATTTCTTCCATAAAGAGAAAAGAAAAACAAAATACGATCAACTTTTCACCGATCCTGACTCTAGAGCCGGATAATTAAGTCATTATTTTTACCGATTCGGTTTATAAACCGGATAATTTAGTAAATTATCTTTATTGTATCTACCCACTCTCTGTCATTTGTGGTAATGCAATGAAAACAGAAAACGAGCTGCTTTCACTTTATCGTTAAGATATATATATATATATATATATATATATATATATATATATATATATATATATCATAACAAAATCTCACCCACATGGAGTTGTGTGTTTGGAACCTTGCCCACCAAACTTGTACACACCACCATCATCATGTGGCATGGAATGTGCATGATGTCGTCCACGATCTGACGCTTCTCTGCCAGTGCGCCCCTGCTTGACCCGACCTAACATAACCCAGTACAATTATGTAAATACGCACCACGGGTAACCGTCCACGCGGTATATATAGCGCGTGGGTGGTTATCCGTGGTGTGGTTACTCGTGGTGCGTAATTACATAATGCTATTGCCGAGTTCAATTGCACCATCAGGCACGTACCCGGTACAAACAACCCCGTCGCAGTCACCCTCTCCCGAATAGCCATCGACGCAGTTAAACTCGGCCTCGACTACGCAACTATCGCCAGAGAGCAACGGGAGGATCCTGAAATACTTGCCTACAAGACATCCATCACATCCCTTAAGTGGCAAGACGTTCCTTTTCACGACAACCACACATCTTCTGCGACATCAGTACCAGCTGTCCTCTTCGTTGACGTCGGTAGGCGGGTTTACACCAAAGACAAATACACACATTTCCCAAGTCACGTAATTCTCTGTTTTCAGAGTTGTGCTTGGAAGAAAAGAGATACACGCACACTTGCTCGCTGGATTAGCGGAGGCCCTTAATCCAACTCTGATTCAAAGCCCTTACCTCTTCGCCGGCTGGTCGTGGGAGAGGAATTGGGGAGCCTCTCTTGCTAACCGGCCCGCACCCACACCTAGCCTCTTCGCTGACGCTGGCGAGCGGGTTTACACTTTTTACATTTACACACAATTCCCAAGTCACGTAAATCTCTGCTTTCAGAGTTGTGCTTGGAAGAAGAAAGATAAAACAACACTCGCCCGCCTGCTCACCACCCCCCACCCCTGCACAGCCATTGGAACCACTCTCCTGACTACTCTTCGGATATCGCTCACTCATCGCTCAAGCCCAACCTAGGGCTAAACAGGAACACTCATGCCCATCCTGGGGCTAATCAGGAACGTGATACCTAGCTGGGGTTAATCAGCATCTCTACACGCAGGAAGTGAACTCTACTCACTTCCCGTAAGATACATACACACACCTCTCACGAATATAGCCACGCCCCACGTACTTTCTCTTCGACTAACCTCCTCTTATATTACATCTTCTCATTTCAATTTACCTCTCACTAAAGATGTTTTCCGTTTTTCCACCTTTCTTTACTACTACGCCTCCTACCATCTCAACTTTTGGTGATTTCAATCCCAGGCGTCGGCGCCGCCGTCCAAGTTGTCTGCCCATTTCTTATGAGCCACGACCACAAACCACCCATAATCGCTCACAAAAAAGCGCATTTTGGCAATAGCCCTCTTTTATACACTACTATCTTTTCATTTTCTTACAGACGTTCTTCCCCTCCCACAAAAACCGATCCCGCACGAGCGGGTGGTCTTTTCTCGCAAGTTGCAAGTCAATTCACTCATACCTTACGATGAAGGAGACGAACTCACCAAAACCTCTCTCTCTACACCAATAGTAGCATCACTACAAACTGCTGGAAACTTGTAATGATTACATCTTAAAACATTAATAAATGATGATGATGATGATGATGATGATGATGATGATGATGATGATGATGATGATGATGATGATGATGATGATGATGATGATGATGATGATGATAATAATAATAATAATAATAATAATAATAATGATGATAATGATAAACAAAAATCATCATCACAGATGACCCGGACCTTATGTAAATCCTGACGCCGTCCGAGAACAATCCCTCCATCTGGCGCCACTGGCTCCAGGAAGTAGACCAAGGTCCTCTCCGACTGGAGAAGTTTCCAACACCAGAGTGAAGGCGTTATCACACGTGCCTATTTTTTCTCCGACTGTTAAAGAAAATTTGCAGCCTGTAGTCTTCAGGAAGGAATCTGATATGCTGAAGGAAAGCATGGTGATTTTACAGCGTAAATTTTTCTGGAGGTGAGTGGAGGAAAATTAGCCTAGTGTGATAACCCTTTAACCGATTGTGACAACAGACGCGGTCACTATTGACCAAGTCTTGAGATTACGCGCATCTTCTCTGGCGCCCTCCGAAGTTGGAGTCCGCTCAGGAAAAACTTTATGTCACTCTTTCTTTACTTAGTCGGCTCAGATACTGGTAGGGAGCAACACACATACACACACACGCAAACACATACACTCGCACACGCACGCACACACACACACACACACACACACACATACACACACACACACACGACTCGGTGGCGCGGTCGGTAGAGTCCCCGATTGTCACTATGGCGGTCTGGGTTCGAATCCTGCCCAGGGCTGAAATAATTTCAGTATCGCTGCGCTTCGGGTCGTTACTCCAACTCTCGTTGGGTGTGTGTGTGCGTGTAATATCACAGCATTTCCCATAGATCGGTCATACGAGCTCTGAGCTCTCTTCCGGGAAGGAAACAGTTGTCGATCACGAGTCCAACACGTGATCCGAAGACCAAGGTGAATCATACACACATAAGAACATAAGAATGAAGGAGACTGTAAGAGACCATAAGGCCTACACTAGGCAGCTCCGTATCCATCACCACCTGTCATCCCTATCCATAAAGTTGTCTACTCGTTTCAAACAACTGATAGTTTCAGCTTTTACTACATGGTTACTAAGTCTATTCCATTCGTTGACTACCCTATTAGTAAACCAATTCTTGCCTATTTCCTTCTGAAATCTAAATTTGTCCAGTTTAAATCCATTACTGCGAGTCCTGCCCTGTTGTTTTAATGTGATGACCTTGTTTGCATCACCCTTGATCCACTTGAACACCTCTATTAGATCACCCCACACTCCGCGTCTTTCCAGAGAGTGTAAGTTAAGGTGCCTAAGCCTCTCTTCGTAAGGCAAATTTCTTAGTCCATGTATCATTTTGGTCAATCTTCTTTGTACTGATTCTAGTGAATCTATATCCATTCTGTAGGACGGAGAAAAAAACTGTACCGCATAGTCAAGGATGGGTTTAATTATCGCTAGATAGAGTTTGATAATTACATCTGCACTTCTATTCGTTACCGTCCTATCAAAGAAACCTAATGCTCTGTTAGCTTTATTCCTGGCGCTAATACACTGTTTCTTGGTTTTAAGGTCCGGACTCGCTAGAACTCCCAAGTCTCTCTCGCACTCAGTTTTCTTTAAAAGCGTGATATCTAAGCTGTACCTATTTTCGGGTAGCCCTATGTTTAACATGCTACACTTAGAGATATTGAAGTTCATTTGCCATTTCACCGACCATGTGAACAATGTTAAGATCATCCTGCAGAATCTCTGCGTAGTCTCCTGACCTAATTAGGCGTCCTATTTTAGTGTCGTCCGCAAACTTACTAACATCACTATTTATCCCATCGTCTAAGTCGTTTATGTACATAATGAACAAAAAAGGACCCAAAACCGAGTCTTGGGGGACCCCACTAACTTCATTTATTGTGACCCGCTGATTTCTGTTACTAATCCAAGCTCTAATCCATTCTAACACTTTTCCTCGTCTTTTATTTTATTTAGTAGTCTCTGGATGTGGCACCTTGTCGAACGCTTTGCACACACACACACACACGGTGGCGGATTGGTAAAGCACTGGCCTCACAAGCCAGAGAACCGGGGTTCGATTCCCCGGCCGGGCGGAGATAAGTTGGGTTTGTCTCCTTTCACGTGTAACCCCTGTTCACCTAGCAGTGAGTAGATACGGGACGTTAGTCAAGGAGTTGTGACCTTGCTGTCCCGGTGTGTGATGTGTGAGTGGTCTCAGACCTACCCAGAGATCGGCAAATAATGAGATCTGAGCTCACTGCCGCAGGGTGGTGTCTGGCTTTCTCGACAGAGACTGCAGCAGATCCGAGGTGAAAGGTGAATACACACACACACACACACACACACACACACACACACACACACGACTCGGTGGCACAGTTGGTAAAGCGCTGAACTGGGAAGCAGAAGTGCTCCCAGTAACCAGTTCGAATCCTGCCCAGGCCCGAAATTATTTCGGTATCGCTGTGCCTCGGGTCGTTACTCTGACTCTCGTGGGCGGGGAGTTGGGTGTGTGTGTGTGTGCAAGGTCATAGCATTACCCATAGATCGGACCTACGAGCTCTGAGCTCTCTTCCAGGAGGGAAATAGCTGTCGATCACGTGTCCAACACGTGATCCAAAGACCAAGTGAATACACACACACACACACACACACACACACACACACACACACACACTCGGTGGCGCGGTTGGTAGTGTCCCAGACTGTCAGTACGGCGGTGTCGGCGGTACCTGGTTCGAATCCTGCTCAGGGCTGAAATTATTTCAGTATCGCTGCGCTTCGAGTCATTATTCCAACCCTCATGGGCGGGGAGTTGGGTGTGTGTGTGCGTATAAGGTCATAGCATTACCCATAGATCGGTCATACGAGATCTGAGCTCTCTTCCGGGAGGGAAATAGCTGTCGATCGCGAGTCCAACACGTGATCCAAATACCAAGGTGATTCACACACACACACACACGCACACGCACACACACATACGTACACACACACACACACACACACACACACACACACATATATACACACACACACACACGTGCACACACACACACACACACACACGTACACACACATATACACACACACACATGCACACACACATGCACACACACACGCACACGCACGCACATGCACGCACACGCACGCACACACCCATACATACACACACAAACACACACACACTCACACACTCACAATCAGATAAATAGACAGATACACCCAAACACACAAACCCAGACAAATTAACATACAAACAGGCCAAAAAGTAAACAAGTAAACATATACACAAATAAACAAATAAATAAGATAAGAGAAAATGAAAACAAATAAAAACGTAGAGGTGGTTGAAGCGCCTTTTGGGCTGAGGCAGACTCCCCCGAGCGACAATAACGAGACGCAGAAACCTGTCACTTGGAGTAGATAGGAGGAGGCCGGGCCAGGGCCCCGAGGACCCATCGAAAGGGGACAGCTTCTTCTCAGGGAGTGACGGAGTGGGAGTGATGGAGTGGGAGTGATGAGGAGGGAGTGCCGGGAGAGTGTTAGAGTTTGGGATGAAATCGAAGTAACGCAGTTGGAGTTATGGGGTGGAAGTGACGGAATTAGAGTGACGGAAAAGTGGCGGAGTTTTGATGAAATTGGAGTAATGGGATTGCAGTGACTAGAGTGGGAGTGGTGGAGAAGTGACGAAGTTTAGAATGAAAAGGGAGTAGAAATAGTGGGATGGAAGTAACAGGGTGGAAATGAAGGAGTACAAATCGCAAAACGAGAACAATGGAGTAATTGAATGGGAGTGAGTAACTGGGAGAGATTTTGGAATAGGAGACAAATGGGAGTGACGGACTGGGAGAACTGTTGTGGAAGTACGAGAGTTGCTTTGAAGAGAGTGGGAGTGACCCAAGAAAGGGACAAGGTCTCAGTGTGTGCAAATACCGGGTGACATAAAAGTATTAAGACAAAGTACCGACTAAGTCAGATGGACATGATTTATGAGGAACTAATATTGCATGATGGATAGGTTGATACAAAGAAGGCCAAACAAGAAGACGAAGCAGCGAGGAACACTTAGGAAAATGTATTTGACATTAGCTAGGGTACAGTCCTGTCTGCAACCAGGCCGACACTGTGTCATTCTTCAACTCACACCCGTCTAGAACCCTTTTGTTTTTTGTAATATATATATATATATATATATATATATATATATATATTATATATATATATATATATATTATATATATATATATATATATATATATATATATGTATATATATGTATATATATAATACTGAAATTCCTCTTCATTGATCAAAAGCTCTCTTTTCTACCTCTTTTACTTCGTTTCTTCTTTTCTTTTCTATCTTGTTGTAAAAAAAATAGTTAATACTGATATTCGTCTTGAATGATCAAAAAACTCTGTTCTGCTTCTTTTAATCATTTGTCTTCTTTTTCTTTTTCTTTTTTGTTGTAAAAAATACGCAATATTTAAAATAATTTTGTACTATAAAAAAAAAATTCTATTTTTTTCACCATAAGTATGACCAGCGAGGAAGTTTTCTATTATATGTAAAAAGTGTTTTAATACAAATGCCTCCTAACACATCATCAATAAACCTATTATTCCCAACTGTACTTTACGCTGTTGAAGTCTTGAACCACCAACTTTAATTATTCAAATGAAACTTTTTAAATGGATGCTTTGTATATTCTTCCAGTATAGCGGAATACATCTTACTGTGCAGGAAAAAGTCAAACAGCTTAATAAAAATGTAATACGATTCCCATCTACCTGCACTTAATCCACTAGTATATATTAATACATTCTTCTGTGTCTCTTTCAACCCAGTATGGTGTAGTGATCAAATACTTTATACTGTCGATATTTCAGGGACTTTAGAGCCATTTCTAAGGACCAAGCAACATAAGAATGAGAAGACTGCAGGAGACCATAAGGTCTACACTATATAGTACATGTCCCTTTTCACTTGTCATCCCTATCCATAGATCTATATAATCTTCTCTTAAAACAACCAATTGTCTTCGCGTTCACTACATGGCTACTGAGTCTATTTCATTCGTTAACCACTCTATTGGTAAACTAGTTCTTGCTTATTTCCTTCTTAAAACTAAACCTATTCATAATTTTCTTGTGATTGAGATTATTCCTACAAAAAAATCATAAAATACCATTTGCTTTCATTCTCCCCTCATTCTGTTATCCTCTTTAAATTTCTCTTTTTCCACTTTTATGGTTCCATCTCTTAGGTGCAATATTGTTGAAGTTAAAATTGCCGGGTTTCAGTTCCAATATCAGTCTCAAAGACTCCTCAGAACGTCAGCCGGGGCAAGCCTCAACCCCCGTGCCCAGCCACGGCAGGAACCTCCCCAATAAACAGCTTAAACTCACTGGCCCGGGCGGGACTCAGTCTGCTTACCTCGTAAATATGAGGCCAGAGCGCCACCACTGTACTAGCCAGGAGTCTCCCCCAAGGATAGAATGGCTAGTTATTGCTAACAAGATACCCTCTTAAGTGGTAGGTAGGGGATTCCCTCATGTGAATAGAACTGCCTGGTGGCAACCTAGAAACTGTTCTAGGAAGGTTTCCCGTAACTAGGGGCAAATTACCCCCCCCCCCCCCTGGGAGGTGATGACAAATATTGGGGGGTAATGGCGGGGTGACAAAAAAAAAAAAAATCAAGAAAACACTGAGGTACCCGGCATTAGGGATAATGTTAACTTAGTACGTATAGTTGTAAAGGTGAAAAAAAGTTTGGGAACTACTGAAGTAGCTGGTTACTCAACGGTGAAGGATTTATCAAGATGAATAGAATAACCTGATGGCTGTCAGTATACATATACAACAAGAGTTTCAAGTGTTATTTAACTACCACTAACCAATTTTCTTCAGTTGAGTGACCCACAACAGAAACTGCAAAAATGTATACAAAAACAAGGAGAATTGGTTGTTCATTGGACAGTTTGCGCTGGTGGCTGTAGTGCATAGAGCAGCTGTGACAACAAACACAATTGATTTTCCATTGCATCTGTGTCAAACAGGAAAAATGTCAGACATTTTTATAGCAATATTTCAGAATGTAATATTTTTTCTATTAAACTTTAACATGAAGAAATTAAGTTATTTCAAATATTACAAAGGGAATAAAATAGGAAAACAATTCGTTCTGTATTTGGCAGGGCACTCAAAAGAGGATACTGGTAACTCAATAATTCTAATGTCTATGTTGCATATGTGCATGCCACAGGTTCAACTCTTGTAATGGCAAAGAATTTGTATTTGTTTTACAGAATGGAAATTGTGTGGATAAGAGTGAGAACAAAGAATAGACAAAGGAAAAGGTGAATGGAGTTTCAGGATGTAGACCAAACAAACATGTACGTGACAAAGACACTTGGAAAACAATATAAATATAGGAGCAACGTCCTTTTTAATGTAATAGAGATGAACAGAGTAGGAGTACTGCAAAAGGGGGTGGGGGTCATAACGGTGCTATCTTTACATTGTTTAAGCAGGAAGAGTGGAAGAGACAGAGGTGATGAAAGTAAATGGTATGAGGATTCTTCTCTGACCTGCTCGCCCGTCTCTATCTACATGCATCGGCGGATCTCATAAAGGAGAATTATCACTCACAACTCACGTAACAATTATACTCGTGTGAGTGATCAACCAGCCTACTGATAGTCCCCCAACTGACCACAAACCCTACAACCATCCTGAGCACAATTATACTCTAAAGGGCGTTATGGTCGAAAGTGAGCAGAACCCAATCACCCTCGTGGAATCAATTCAATCCCCATCACACCTTAACCCTTCAAAATTATCCTCAATCAAACCCAATCTATCTTATTTAGATTCCCCACCACAGGCGAATAATGGGACGGCCAACATCAAACAGCCTTCATGTTGACCAGGAGCTCTTGTACTCCGTCGAACGAGGCAAGAGATGGAAGATCAATGAATCGAGCAAACAACTCGAAAATTCAGTCACATTTAATCTGGTTTAAGTGTTTGAAACTTAATTTATATTTTATTAGTGGCTGTTTCCTTGAATATTGAATACACAAAAGATTCCTATTAGTATGAACATCTATTTCAACACTTAAGGAGTCCTGGATTCGTACCTCAGCTGAATAAAATGAACTGGCGTCAGGGACAAAAGAGCTACAAGTTTAGTAAGGGGGTTCTACGGGCTCTATAATTCCCGTTACATTCAAGCAACAAGGTGGAATTATATATATATATATATATATATATATATATATATATATATGTATGTATATATATATATATATATATATATATACTAATAATAACAATACAAATACTACTAATAGTAATAATATTACTACTAACATTACTACTACCACTACATAACGACAACAGTAACAACAGCAACAACTATAACAGCAGCAACAGCAACAACAGCAACAACCATAACAATAATAACAACCATATCAATAATAACAACCATATCAATAACAACCATAGCAACCATAACAGCAACAACCATAACAATAGCAACCATAACAATAGCAACCATAACAATAATAACAACCATAACAGCAACAACCATAACAATAGCAACCATAACAATAGCAACCATAACAATAATAACCATAACAATAATAACAACCATATCAATAATAACAACCATATCAATAATAACAACCATAACAACCATAACAGCAACAACCATAACAATAGCAACCATAACATAAACAACAAACATAACAATAACAACAGCCATAACAATAACAACCATAACATAAACATAACAATAAAAACAACCATAACAATAACCATAAAAATAACCACAATAACCATAAAAATAACCATAACAATAACAAGCATAACAATGGCAACAACCATAACAATGACAACCACAACCACAACAACAATGATGATGATGATGATGATGATGATGATGATGATGATGATGATGATGATGATGATGATGATGATGATAATAATGATAATAATGATAATAATAATAATAATAATAATAATAATAATAATAAAACGGGACAAACATTTACTTTGTTTTTAGCTAGCCACCCAATTACATCGACGTCAAGACCAGGAAAAAAAAGTTACGAAACTATTACGGGAAAACAAAAAGTCCTGGTATGGGCTAAAGAAGACACGACTAACGGGACTACAAGGACCAGCGCAATTACTTTCCTTCCGGAGAAAGAAAACGGCCCTTAAAGAAATCGGTGCAAGTTGGGGAAAGTTGCTGTACTTCAGGGTCTGCCTTTTATCACCAACAAACGCCTGGGAGAGCTTTTCATTTCCTTTTTAGCTTCCGGACTCCTTGCGTGGTGCTCTTTATGGTACATACCGACGACATTCTTCGCGGAGGTTTTGTTTTCAAGGACGACATGACGTCACAATGCTGATCAGAAAGAAATAAAAACAAAACTTGACGTTTTCTTTTACTCTAATGATTCGAGATCTTTGGTAGTGTTGTCATAATGGACTCCATGAAGTTATTTACACATCCAATCGAAATAATGATCTCCCTCTTGTTCTGATGATAATAGACCTTTCATATCAATAAAGTCTCACTGTTTCGACAAAAGATAAAAGAAAAGTTAGAAATTTTGTTTTCAATTTTATATCATTCCTATTCTTGATGGAAATAAAATGGAAATAAGATATTTTCCATCTTGTTCTAGCACCCTCTGACATCTAACATCATATGATTGCTGTACATTACAAACACTCAACACGCCGAACCAGAACGTCTATAACATTTGTGATATTTGAAACAACGATCCATAGCCTAAGAACGTTTACTTTAACTTTAGATTACATAAGCGACCACGAACATGTTAGATGGTTAATCTTTAAGACCCACAAATAACTATATACCAGAAAGCGGATCCCAAGGTGGTTACCGTAAGCACAGCTACAGTCACACTGTGATATCCAACTCAACCAATTTCCCAGAAATACTCAAGGTTACCGGATCGGTTTTAAAACCGGTACCTTGTACCCTTCCGGTACGTTCATACACACGCATGCAAGCAATGGGGTCCCCATACAGTCCACCTGAGCTACATACAATACCATCGGTACATCCAACACATCCCTCGTATGCACCAGATTGTTTTTTTGTGTAATTTTGTGAACAATAGATTACAGCACTGAGTTTATATACATATTTGATATTATTTTTCTTTCTTTTCTTGTCATGAAAACCTGTCTTACATAAAGGAAATGACAGTAAACAGCTAACCAACTCACCTCCCTACCTACCTCCCTACCTGCTTGCCTACCACCCTACCTATCTACCTATCTTCCTACCTACCTTCCTACCTACCGCCCAACCTCCTTCTCCACCTCCCTATCTCCCTCTTTACCTCCCTATCTCCTTCCTTATCTCCCTATCTCCACCGTACGTTCCTCCCTACCACCCTACCTATCTATCTACCTATCTAACTGCCAAACTACCTACCTCTTTACCTCCCTACCTCTTTCCCTCTCTCCCACCCTCCTTCTCTCCCTCCCTATTTACACTCCTACCTCCCTACCTACCTCTCTCCCTCCATCCATATCTACCTACCTCCCTCTTTCTCTCTCTCCTGTCTCCCTCCTTCTCTGTCTCTTTGTCTCCCTCCCTACCTATCTCACTACCTCCAAAGTTCCGTCCTTCTCATTTCCCCACTATAGAGAAATTCTCTCCATCTTTACCTAATGCTGGTCCCATATCTCCAACGTTTAATCTCCATTCCCTAAATGTCCTCACTCTTTTAACGATATTTTTTCTTTTATACTTTGTTATACTCGTCTCCCTAAATCTATTCTAAACAATATTTGTACTTTTTCAGCTATTTCTTTTATTACTACCGATTATCTTCTCTTTGTTCTTCCTCTCTTTCCATCCTTCCCGTGTCTTTCTTTTCCATTTTTCCTTCTCTTCACTCTTTCTCATTCCTCTCTTTATTCTCAGTTATTATTTGTATTGCCTCTTCTTTCTCCTCCTCCTCATCATCCTTCTCTTACCTCTCTTCCCTCTCATTCTCCTACTTCTTTTTTCTCCTCCTCTTTCTTCTACTTTTTCTCTATTCTTCCTCATCTTTATCCTCCTCTTTTCTTCCTCTTTCTTTTCCTCTTTCTCCTCCTCTTCCTTCTACTTTTTCTTTTATTCTCTCTTCCTCTTTATCCTCCTCTTTTTCCTCTTTCTCCTCCTCTTTCTCGTCATTTTTTTCTCCTCCTCTTTATCCTCCTCTTTATCTTCCTCTTTATCCTCCTCCTCCTCCTTTCCCTGTTCCTCCTCCTCTTCCTCCTTCACCTCCTCATTTTCCTTTCCTTTCCTCATCCTCCTGTTTTTCCTTTTCCTCTTCCTCGGTTTCCTCCCATCCCCCTTTTCTCTCCGCTTCCTCCTTTGTCTTCCTCTTCCTCCGTGAACCCCAACCGAGACCAACTTTTCATACCATTTCCCATTTTTCTTTTATTTCCTTTTCTTATTCCGTTATATTCCATCAATATTGCACAGGTCAGGCTTACGAAAATAGGAGAAAGAGAATTATTGAGCAATTGGAAAAAATAAGAATAAATATAGAGAATAAGTGAGTGAGAGAGAGGGAGAGAGAGAGAGAGAGAGAGAGAGAGAGAGAGAGAGAGAGAGAGAGAGAGAGAGAGAGAGAGAGAGAGAGAGAGAGAGAGAGAGAGAGAGAGAGAGAATTACATACATGTATCTATGTACTCGCGTAGCGTTTGTTTCGTAATTGTTTTATCAAATTTTATTCAGACGAGCCGTCCAAGAAGTGTAAATTTGTCTTGACAGCTTCATCTCACGACTCTTCCTATGAGATTCGAACCCTAGACTGTGCATTACGAGGTTGGAGCGCTACGATCCACGCCATGATGACTGTCTAAAACAAATTACAAGAAGCGACGGAAGAGGAGGTGGAGAAAGGGGAGGAGGAGAAGGAGGTGGAAGAGGAGGAGGAGGTGGAGGAGGAGCAGGAAGTGGAAGAGGAGGTGGAAGAGGAGGAGGAGGTGGAAGAGGAGGAAAAAGTGGAAGAGCAAGAGGAGGTGGAAGAGGAGGAGGCAAGGAGGAGGAGGAAGAGGAGCAGTGGTAGATGATACTGTAAACATGAAATGATTATGCTCTCTCACAGAAACTCACTACGAGTGTGTAGAGGGAACGAACCTGGCAGAGGTGGGGGAGAAGAGTGGAGAGGACTAAAGCGTGGTGTTGGATATGAAGTGTAGAGTACTGGAGGCGAGGCGAGATATGAGAAGAGAGAGTGGACCAAAAAGTGGTGAAAGTGATTAAATAAACTGGAGGAATATTGCCGAAAGGTGTGAAGAGAACGCTACATAAGTAATGAAGGGTGGAGGGCCACAAAAATATAGGAAATGAATAAATAAATAAATAAATCGATAGTAGAAAAGGTTACGTGTGTGAAGAGCCACTGAAGGAGAAAAATAAGGAAGGGTAGGGATACAAGACGAAGAGGGAGAGAAGAAAAAATACGATGGTATTAATATCGAACTGTAATAATAACGTCCGATGCATGTCAAGAAATGCAGGGAAAGAAATGCAAAATATGTTAAAGACATGATTAGGATTCCCAGATGAACTCGGTGTGAGGAAAGAAAAAGGGGAGAGGAGGGAGAGGGAGGGAATGGGAGAGGGAGGAGGGAGGGTGAAAGAGAGAGAGAGAGAGAGAGAGAGAGAGAGAGAGAGAGAGAGAGAGAGAGAGAGAGAGAGAGAGAGAGAGAGAGAGAGAGAGAGAGAGAGAGAGAGAGAGACAGACAGACAGACAGACAGACAGACAGACAGAAGGAGAAGGAGAGACAGAAAGAGACTGAGATAGAGAGACTGACAGAGACTGACGAAGACTGACAGAGGTTGACAAAGAATGACCGAGGCTGATAGAGACAGAGACAGAGAATGACATAGACTGACAAAAGCTGGCACAGGCTAACAGTGAATGACAAACTGACAGAATCTAAGAGAAACAGACAGTCTGACAGAGACAGAGACAGAGATTGACAGAGATTAAGAGATACTTACAAAGACAAACATACATATATAGAGGAAAACCTTGATTCCAGTGTCCTCTATCGAAAGTACGATAATCCTTTCAAGACTCAAAAGCAAAAAAAAAAAAAAGGAAACAGGACCACATAAAGTAAAGTCTTCATGAAAGTAACAAACCACGACGAAGACCCTTAATTTGTAACAGATATCAAGTCATGATAAAAAGAATAAACAATATTTCTTTATCTTATTGAAAAAATTTCATATTTTTGTCTTTTAATCTTATTATAAACCTTGAATAAATAACATTTACAAAAACTCAATATCCAGCAGAGAAACTCCGTTTGAAGAGAAGGACATTTTATAAATAGTCAGTTTGTTGGAAAGTCTTGAAAGTGGTAATTACTGTATTTCAAGGATATCAATGCGTATTTCGTGGAGGACCAATGGTGTAGGAGGAGGAGGAGAACGAGGAGAAGGAGGTGGAGGAGGAGGAGGAGATGGAGGAAGAGGAGTAGTAATGTTGGACTTTCAAGTGTGAAGAAACACATACCCAATTGCCGCACTTTAGCTCAGATTGGAGCGTCCTCCTGAAGGAGCCGTCGTGATGACGACGGAGATTGAGAGAGTTCTTGAAGCGTGAGAGGTGAAAGAACTCGTCAAAGGACCAACTCCTTGCCGAAGTCCTCTGGGGTTCTTCGGCAGAAGCCCCGACGTGATTCGCCAACTGGATATATTCGACTCGATTGGTTTAGAACGCCAGATTGGTGCCGGAGCAGAGGAGTCCCTTTGGAAGTGAATGAGCAGAGGGAGGAGGAGGGGGGAGGAGCAAGGGTAGGAGGGGGATGATGTGAACGAGGGTGAGAAGAGGAGGAGGGGGATATCGAGAGAGAGGAGGGGGAGGAGGTGGAGGGGTAGGAGGTGGTGGGGTAGGGGAAGGAGGGGTAGAAATTGGAAGAGTTGAAGTACGGGGAGGAAGAGGAAAATGAAGGGGAAGGGAATAATGTGGAGGATATGGAGGAGGTGGAGGAGAGGGAGAATGAGAGGAGGGGAGGTGAAGAAGGAGGGGAGGTGAAGAAGGATGGGAGGTGAAGGAAGAGGGTGAGGAGAGAGAGAAGGGGGAGGAGGGGAGGAGAGGAGGAGGGGAGGAGGGGAGGAGGGGAGTAGGGGAGGAGAGGTAGGTGGGGAGGAGGGGCGAATATGGAGGAAATGAGGGGAGGTGGAGGAAGTGAAAGGAGGTGGAGGAAGGGGGGAGGAGGGGAGGTGGAGGAAAGGGGGAGTAGGGGAAGTGGATGGGTACATGTTTGATGTGATTACCTGCCTTTGCAAGAGAAGTAGAGCGAGAAGACTGTGATGCCTTAGGATGAGTAGAGGTGGAAGGAAAGGAGCAAAAGATGGAGCTGATGCGAAGAGGAAATAAGAGGTAAACGAAAATAAGAAGAAAAAACAGAAAGACAGACGAATAACACGAATATTGATCATAAGAAAATAAGAGAAAAAAGAGTGAAAGGATGTAAAAGAATTTGAAGAGGAGAGATGGAGAAAGATTGAGGAAAATGTAGAGAAGAAGGAATAAAGGAGAATATAGTAGAAAACCAAAGTCGGAAAAAGGAAACAAAAAGGAATGCAAGAAATACAAAAGTAATTGCAAGAAGATTACAAAGTAATAACATGAAAAACAAATGAAGTGGAAATTAAAACAAAAAAGAAGAAAATAAAGATCAATACCAATACACACGTATCCACCAATCACGAGCCAGAAGACCCATTACTCAGCCAATCACAAACCAGCGTGAAAGTAATGGGTTGGGTTTAATTGGAGTATAAATAAAGAAAAATAAAAGTTAGATACGAACAGACACGAAAACAGTGAACTGAGAGCATAAAAGTGAATAAATAAATGAATAAATAAATAGACTATTCTAACTCTTTCCATATTTAATTATTTTTCCATAAATACGCGAGATGAATGTTACGCGTTTTTTCTTCTTCATCTAATTGTACTGCAGATTAAGCTCAAATTGCGCTCAGGTATAATATTCAATATTTTCTTTTTCTTGGTAGGAACTAGTTCCCTAGTGTCATCATTGCATAAGAAGTTGAGTTTATATATATATATATATATATATATATATATATATAAATATATATATAAATATATATATATGCATATATGCATATATATGTATATACACATATATATATGCATATATATATATATATATATATATATATATATATATATATATAAATATCTTTTTTCAACCACATTAACTTTTTAATTTTAATTCCATGTCATCACGAACGACACTGACAATGCGGTCGACAGAGACATATACGGAAACTGATACGAAGTGAAGCCAAGGGCTCGAACCTCAGCTCAGACGTATCAAAGCAACAGTGACTAACCACTGCGCCATTAAGAGAGATATAAGTTGAGTACAATTTCTTATATTTGTATGCTCGAGCTACATACATATACACGAATTTTGTGCTCAACCCATCCCAGATATGATAATACAATGATATTATGTACGCGTGGGCAAGTGTTATTCACAGGCACTGAATGGTCCCCAGTGCAAATATTAATCTTTTTTCAACCACATTAACTTTTTACTTTTAATTCCATGTCATCACGAACGACACTGACAATGCACTCGACAGAGACATATACGGAAACTGATACGAAGTGAAGCCAAGGGCTCGAACCTCAGCTCAGACGTATCAAAGTAACAGTGACTAACCACTGCGCCATCAAGAGAGATATAAGTTGAGTACAATTTCTTATATTTGTATGCTCGAGCTACATACATATACACGAAATTTGTGCTCAACCCATCCCCGCTATGATGGTACAATGATAGTATGTGCGCGTGGGCACAAACACTTGTCGGAAGACTAGCCTGCATAAAGGATTTGATGAAATATAGTACATACCACGTTCTACCCGAGTGCCCTCGGCAGAATGATTAGTCCGTTCTGTTTTGAAAGGTCACGGTAGTACAGGCGGTACAGTCCTCGCTTTATATGAAGCATTCCGCTCTGGCGGGGGTTCGAATCCCAGCAGATGAGTTTATTTCCAATATATATATACATATATATATATATATATATATATATATATTATATATATATATATACATATATATATATTATATATATATATACATATATATATATATATACGTGTGTGTGTGTGTGTGTGTGTGTGTGTGTGTGTGTGTGTGTGTGTGTGTGTGTGTGTGTGTGTGTGTGTGTGTGTATGTCTGTGTGTGTGTGTATGTGTGTGTGTGTGTGTGTGCATGTATGTATATATGTAAAATAGAAATATCCATATTTGCATTTTTCAATAGTTGTCATTATCTGTTTATATTAGTCTTCTTTATTTATCTTATTATACTTAGTAGAAAGTTTGATAATAATGGAAGCTTATACAAAATCTTATTGGAATGAGGTTGAGAACTTTGTTGGCTGTTATTGAAATCATATTAAAAAAACGTTTTGTCCAGAATCAAACCCTCAGACAAATGGAATCGCCTCCCACCAACTGGGACAAGAACACAAATTCCTTATCTTTAGTTACATGTAACGAAAACGCTAATTTGCCTATGATTAATTACATTAATTTCCCAGTAAATTAAAAAAAAAAATACTGCGGCATTTGGCCAGACTCCACGTTCTCCAAAACCATATATGCATACTTTGTCACTGGACATAATATCCTCAGAGCAATCTGTTAAATTCTGTGGCCAAATCTTTGGAATGAAATTGCTTTGGACTGCTTTTAGATTAAATTAAAGTTGCCAAGTTTGCTCCCAAATTCTCTTTGTGATATAATAATATTTCAAGGATGAACTTGCAGATTTCTTGATCTTACAAGCGCGTAATTTACTCTCTATGTGCGGAAGACTCGCATAAAGGAGCTCGCAAGAACCCTGGTCATTTCCAAATGGAAAAAGGTCAAACTTCATCACTCATTCAGCGAGGTCCAGTTCCATCGTGGATTTAATTCCATTATTTTCAAACTTGCGGAATAATCCTACCTCTTGATACTCTCAATAACTTATCCTGTTAGTTTATTTTGTTTTTACCTGTTTGTTTTTTTATCTAATCTGACGTTGATGAGGATTAAAAAAAAAAAAATCTGGTTTCTGCCATTGTATCCCGTTGCAACTCATTGAGTAAATCAGGGCATTAACGTCACCACAGCGCTGTCACTATGTAAACAATATGCATTACTCGATCATTATCGCCTTCCCATCCAATCCTTTGTAATAACTTAGTCCTAACCTATAACAGCCTCACCTATCTCAACCTAAGCAAAGGTCTCAAGAGAGACAATAAACGAGACAAAATTGGGGATACTGTCGATATGATTAGCCCCCCAAAGTAGATGTTCGATCATCAAAACTTATAATCATGTGCCACAATGGCTACCCTCTAGGTTGGTGTGTAACAATGTAATTACGCCCTATGTTGATGTTACTCATGTCATAGGTTCTCAATACATCATAAATCTATGACGTTAGTATGCTTTGACGTAGGTAGACACCTAAAAGACAACGTCCATTGTAAGCTGTGCTTTCAAGAGCCTCGCACCTAAAACGACCACTGGGCAAACGTGAATAGGTTCTCATCAAAGGAAGTTCGTATATCCTGGTTTCCAAGAAACGGACAATCCAACTCCGCAGTATCCAGATTTCAACTACCGTAATCTAAGATGAAAACGAGCTTTTGTCGTTCATTACGAAAGTACTTTTGGTATTCAACATAAACCTTTTGAATATTTTTATTCGGCTATTATGGCTATTCCACCAGTCTCCAGGCAATTTTCTTTATCTGAGGAAAACCCAAGGACTCTGAGTTGATAGATTAATCTCTTGAGTACTTTCTTTGATATGTATTTTTTCTCTTTCGGCGTTCGATCTACAACGGTGACGGCCACTTGCCATTGGTGACAGTACACACATCTAAGCAAACCTAAAAGATTGTATTTTTTCAATAATAACCAGCGCTTCTATCGTTGTGGATACTAGCTAAAAAAAATTGAAATTGTAGACGTAGTGAAGGATTAATTAAGGAGGCCAGTAGCAGAATGAAAGGAGAGTGGAAGTTAAAAGTGATCAATATTCTCTTTTTTAGTAGAAATGGGTGAATTAGTTTCCGATCATATGATAATGAGTGACTCTTACCCCTATATAGTCAATATCTCTTACGAGGCCCACCCTTTTAATTTTCCTCTCTGCCTAATGCCTTTCTATTTGATCAAAATAAGAGGATGGAAGACTCAAGACTATGTAATGTATCGATTAATCTAGACCACGTGATGTCTCGATTGATTGAGGCCACGTTCTCCACATATGGTCTTTTATCTTAATGAGACTGTTTGGCCAAGAAACCTTGAGGCTCACCATTAGGTCAGAAGTGTCCAGTGCGTTTATGAAGACATTTATGGAATTGTGGACGAGGAAGGGGAGTAACAGAAGAAGATACAAGAGACAGAAGCCACGGGGTAAGTCTCTTTACATGGCACCGCCCCTTGACCTCATGAAACCGTGCGCATGAGGAGGAGGCAGAGCAGGAGGGGAGGAGGAAGATGAAGAGAAGAAAGAAAAAAGAAGAAAAGAAGAAAAAGAACAAGAACAAGAAGAAAAAGAAAAAGATGAAAAAGAAGAGAAAGAAAAAGAAGAGAAAGAAAAAGAAAAAAGAAAAAGAAAAAAAAAGAAAAGAAGAGGAAGAAGAGGAAGAAGAGGAAGAAAAAGAGGAAGAAGAAGAGGAGGAGGTGGTGGTGGTGGTGGTGGGGGTGGATGACTCGCCACCTCACTCCCACGTAGTAGGAAGTGAAAAACCCTGGGAGGATAAACCCCTGTCAGTTGAGACAAGATTTTTTATCTATTTATTATTATTATTATTTTTTTGCTTTGTTGTTGTTAATACTGTTACTATTGTTCTTGTTGGTGTTACTACTACTACTACTAATGATAGATTATCATTATTATTAATTAATTATTATTATTATTATTATCATTATTATCATAATTGTTATTATTATTGTTATTGTTATTAACCCGACATTAGGAACTAATGTAGCAATCCCACAGTGGGTCCTAGGACTCGAACTTACGGCCACTTGCTCACGAGTTTAAAATGGTATCGAATGAGGCTCAAGGATTTCAGGGGAAACTTTTTCGGAGGCCTTTTTGGGGAACGTTCCCAGTGACACTCCGAAGCATTGCCTGGATGGCAAGAGGGAACCGAGTTGTGAGGATCTTCAAAACGTTTCCTTAAAATTCCTGGAACGACTTCTGAAGAAATTCGGAAGATTTAGCTAAAGGTTATGGACCGTTCATGTCAAAGATGAGGTCAGTAAGACCGGGAATGAGTATTTTGTCAGCAATAAACGGCGCCTCTATTCTTAGGGACAATATCGCACTAAAAAGGTGGAGTCGAAAAATGGCAATAGTGAGGGACTTAAGAAAGGCATTGCAATAGAGGGATATTAGAAGTTAACAATGATTTTATGTTTTTAGTAGGTATAATGCTTCAATTAGAGAAGTGTGTTGAATAACTTTGTACATATGGAATTTACTAAATTTCTTAGAATACAAAGGAAAAGAAGTAATACGAGGATGAAGAGGATAAGGAGGAAAAGTAGGAGATGAGGAAGGAAGGTGGAGAGGAAGGAGGAAAAGGAGGAGGAGGAGGAAAAGGAGGAAGAGGAGGAAAAGGAGGAGGAGGAGGAGGAGGAGGAGGAGGAGGAGGAGGAGGAGGAGGAGGAAAAGGAGAAGGAGGAGGAGAATGAGGAGGAGGAGGAGGAGGAAGAAGAAGAGGTGGAGAATGAGGAGGAAGACCAAGAGGAGGAAAAGTAAGGGGGGAAGGAGGACGAGTAGGAGTAGGAGGAGGAGGAGCAGGAGGAATAGTAGGAGGAAAAGGGGGAAAAGGAGGAAAAGGAGGAAAAGGCGGAAAAGGAGTGGGCACGATGCCTGAAAGGTTAATTGCTGGTAAGCCTTTGGCAAAGGCAAGGAATTTCTAGTAACATTTCGTTTCGACCGACGGTCATAGTGAAGACAGTCTTCTGGTAACCTAAAGTCGTTCATCACCTTCGGGTTATGATATTTAGTGAAGAAAACCTTCGTATAACGTTGATATGACGTAATATCTTTTGGAAGTTAGTTTGGCTTCCGTGGTTTATCTAGGACACTGAAGATTGTCCTCCTTCAGCAATGGATTACAATGTTAAAAAGATGGACACAAAAAAGTTTATAATTTTCATCAGGACGAGAATAAATGTATAACAATAAAACAGATAAGGAAATATACAGACACAAAAACAAACAAATAAAGCAAACAAACACAAATGTTATAAGACATTGTTCAGGGACTTATCGAAATGAATCTTAAAGTTTCAAATTATACCATAATGATTATTCTTAAGTCAGGACCAATATATATTAATGTATACGATTCTACTCTTGCTTCTAATAACATAGGAAAAGTAAATATGAACCGTGTTTAATCATAAAGACGGCAAATCTCCAGTAAATCGGGCTGTGATTGGATAGAGGCCACTAAAACTGACTTTAGCGCAAAGTATAAATCTTCTAGAAATGTTAGGAGAACAACTAAATTGCATCTGGTTTTCAGAGACACGGGACAGTAGTCACGAGTACGCAGCTGACCACTTTGTGCCACTCAAGGCAGAGGAGGCAATAATGGAGTTGACGGTAAATCCAGAAAGTGTGTGTGTGTGTGTGTGTGTGTGTGTGTGTGTGTGTGTGTGTGTGTGTGTGTGTGTGTGTGTGTGTGTGTGTGTGTGTGTGTGTGTGTGTGTGTGTGTCTGTGTGTGTGTGTGTCTGTGTGTGTGTGTGTGTGTGTGTGTGTCTGTCTGTCTGTCTGTCTGTCTGTCTGTCTGTCTGTGCGTGTGTGTGTGTGTGTGTGTGTGTGTGTGTGTGTGTGTGTGTGTGTGTGTGTGTGTGTGTGTGTGTGTGTGTGTGTGTGTGTGTGTGTGTGTGTGTGTGTGTGTGTGTGTGTGTGTGTGTGTGTGTGTGTGTGTGTGTGCATGCATGGATGCGAGTGCATGTGCATGTGCCTCTGTTTGCACATATGCACATAATTGCATGTGTGAACAGATCTAACTGCCTATACGATAGTCATTGTATGACTACCAAAATTAAATAATAAAACGTTAAAAGCATTGAACGCCATTATTGCTCACACATCTCTGAATAACACCAGCACATCTGCCCTCACGAAATTTCATAACACTATCATTTCCTCCCCCCACCCCGGTTCTGCTAACAGCAGGCCTATCACTAAATCCAACTATTATCAAGTCTACGTTCGGCAAAAGGTAGCGTCTCACTTAGGCATTTCTCGCTAGCATGCTACCTGCTTTTGCTCATTCGTTTGAGTAGAAAAGACTTCGCTTAAGATTTTTTTTTTCCCAAATGTCAAATTGGTCTTACGTTATATAGTGCGAAGATGACTGACAAATTAAAAGAAGTTAAACCTATACAAATGTTAGATACATTATTAAAATGTTTTTATTGAAGGCTTGGATATTGTAACCAAAGTCGTTCCTACTCAAACGAAGAAGCAAAAGCAAATAGCATGCTAGCCTATTGTGCCGCCGCCTATAGTAGCAGCAGTGTCACTTGTATCGACCTCACTGTCCTTCTATGATTGCGTCTCTAGGCTCTGCCAACGTCACCATCCTTTTCGCCACCATTGCCTCCTCCAACGCCAGCACCTGCGGCTTGGCCATTATCTGCAACGTGTCGTCCGCCCTTCGAAGAGGCAGGTGTTGGGGGAAAGATGCGTCGGAATGTTTACGAATAGATATATTTTTCATAAAGTTCCCAATAGTCTTTTGATACCAAAAATACGACAAGAAAGACCACCAAATAGCAATTTTTTTTTTTTTTTAGGATCTTTGCTCTGAGTGCATTTTTATTTTAATATCCGCTTATTATTTTTGTTCTTGTAAATGAGTGTGCGCATACATCCGCGTGCAGGTTTGTGTATTTATGACGTACATGACCGTGTTATTGGGTACGTTGTTAGTGAGCAGTTGGCATTCGCGATATGGCGATAACCACCAGAGTCTGCCCCCACGTATGCGTCAGCCATCCGTAAGCATGGTCAGCTCTCAGATTCAGCTGTCCACCCTCCCCCTCCCCCCTCCCCCTCTCCACTCCCCCTTCTCCCTTCCCCAACCTCCATCCTTCCTTCAAATTCCTCTCTTCTTCCTCTTCTTCCTCTTTCATCTCCTTTTATCCCTCTGCCATTCCTCTCCTTTGTTATCATAATTTTTCTGAGTTCCCATATCTACATCACATTTCCATTGAATCTGATCCTTTGGTCTTCCTTCGTCTATTCCTTTTCCCTCCTCTCCTTCCCCTCCTCCTCCCCAGTCCCCTATCTCCTCCCCCCCCCCCCCGTCTCCCCCCAAGCGCGCCATTCCTCCCCCACGCGAGAGAACGAGTTAACGTCGAGGATGCCGTTAACGGCCATTGCAGTTTCCAAAACAAGCCATGAACGCAAATCGCAATTTGTTTGCCCAGCGTCCCTCATTTTTACTCCCATTGTCCTTGTTTTGATCTCATTTTTTTTCCTTTGATCATATCAGATTTTTAGTTCCAGTCCCTTTCTCTCGCATTTCAGCTTTAGGAATAACTCGATTCAGCTCTTGTGTTGCTGAGAAGTATGTCATCATAGTCTCTGTTTATTTATTTAATGATTTATTTAAAAAAAAAATGAGCGGGGGGGGTACCTGACACTATGTTACTTCCGTATCGGATGCTACTTTTTCTTTTATCCCTATGGGGATGATAGGTGGTAAGCGACATGGAACTGCTTAGTGTAGAATTTATGGTCTCTTACAGTTTCCTTCATTCGCTATGTTCTTCAACTCTAAAGTCTTCGGTAGTGATGGGATGTTCGCCGATCTCAGAAACGCGCTTCCGAAGTGAAAGGCCCTTTTTTTTTGGAATCTTTTGGCATCCGGAGGACTTTTATTTATCAGCCTGTGATCTCTTCGTTAAGTAAAAGGATTATTTGTATTTTATTTCCTGCCACTGCCACTCTGGCGTTTGCCCGAAAGGTTAGTTTTGTTGTTGTTATGGATGTTCACGTTGGATGGTGTCGGTGAGGTTGTAGGTGACTATGACTATGACTATGACGGTGACGGTGACGGTGACGATGTAGGTAATGACGGTTATGGCGGTGCCGGCTTTGATGGTGTTTTGGTGGTGCAATTTTCGCAGCCGCCTCCGTCATTGCTATGCCATTAAAAGAGTGATGGTGAGGGTAAGGGTGAGGGTGAGGGTGAGCGTAAGGGGAGCATGAGGGTGAGGGTGAGGGTGAGCGTAAGGGGAGCATGAGGGCGAGGGTGAGGGTGAGCGTAAGGGGAGCATGAGGGCGAGGGTGAGGGTGAGCGTAAGGGGAGCATGAGGGTGAGGGTGAGCGTAATGGGAGCATGAGGGTGAGGGTGGGCGTAATGGGAGCATGAGGGTGAGGGTAAGGGTGAGGGTGTGGGTGAGGGTGAGCGTAAGGGGAGCATAAGGGTGAGGGTGAGCGTAAGGGGAGCATGAGGATGAGGGTGAGCGTAAGGGGAGCATGAGGGTGAGGGTGAGCGTAATGGGAGCATGAGAGTGAGGGTGAGTGTAAGGGGAGCATGAGGGTGAGGGTGAGCGTAAGGGGAGCGTGAGGGTGAGCGTAATGGGAGCATGAGGGTGAGGGTGAGCGTAAGGGGAGCGTGAGGGTGACCATGAGGGTGAGCGTGAGGGTGAGCGTGAGGGTGAGGGTGAGCATGAGGGTGAGCGTGAGGGTGAGCGTGAGGGTGAGTGTGAGGGTAAGCGTGAGGGTGAGCGTGAGGGTGAGCGTGAGGGTGAGCGTGAGGGTGAGCGTGAGGGGAGCGTGAGTGTGAGGGGAGCGTGAGTGTGAGGGGGAGCGTGAGGTGGAGCGTAAGGGGAAACGTGAGGGTGAGCGTGAGCGTGAGGGTGAGCGTGAGCGTGAGGGTGAGGGTGAGCGTGAGGGTGAGCGTGAGGGGGAGCGTAAGGGGGAGCGTGAGGGGGAGCGTAAGGGGGAGCGTGAAGCGGAGCGTGAGGGGGAGCGTGAGGGGGAGCATGAGGAGGAGTGTGAGGGGGAGCGTGAGGAGGAGTGCGAGGGGGAGCGTGAGGAGGAGTGTGAGGGGGAGTGTGAGGGGGAGTGTGAGGGGGAGTGTGAGGGGGAGCGTGAGGAGGAGCGTGAGGGGAAGCGTGAGGGGAAGCGTGAGGGGAAGCGTGAGGGGGAGCGTAAGGAGGAGCGTGAGGTAGAGTGTGAGGGGGAGCGTCAGGGGGAGTGTGAGGGGAAACGTGAAGGGTAGTGTAAGGGTGAGCGTGAGGGTGAGCATGACGTGAGAGGGAATGAGAGGATAAGGGTGAAGGTGCGCATGAGAGTGATCGTGAGGCTGGGTGTGAGGGTTAGCGTGAGGGTGAGAGTGAAGATGAGGGTAGGAGAAATCGAGTGATAGTGAGAGTGAGGATGAGAGAATGAGAGAGAGAGAACGAGAGAGAGAATGAGAGAGAGAGATAGAGAGAGAGTGTGTGTGTGTGTGTGTGTGTGTGTGTGTGTGTGTGTGTGTGTGTGTGTGTGTGTGTGTGTGTGTGTGTGAGAGAGAGAGAGAGAGAGAGAGAGAGAGAGAGAGAGAGAGAGAGAGAGAGAGAGAGAGAGAGAGAGAGAGAGAGAGAGAGAGAGAGAGAGAGACTAAAACCGCAAATGCAAGCAAAGCCATTCCCAGGGATTCTAAATGCACAGAGCAGCGCCATACTTATTCCATTTCCCTTTTGGCAAGCGAGTACCACACCCATCTTATTCTCATCTCTTCTCTCTTCTCTTCTTCCTCTCCTCCTCCTCTTCGGTCCCCTTTTACCCCTCCTGTCTCGATTTTTTTTTCTTTTTATTTCCATTCTTTATGAGGCTCCTCCTTTCTTTTAACTTTTTTTTTATTTTTTTTAGGGATTTCTCTCCATTTTTCTGAAAAATCTTCCTCTTCATTTCCTCCATTTTCCAGTTCCCTTCTCTCACTTTACCCGCCCCCTGTTTCCATATTCATGTTCCTTCTTCTTTTATATTCAAGATCAATATCATGGTAACCCTTCACTCTTTTCTTGTGTTA
>NC_134793.1:2462215-2477215 GCF_046742065.1 Oratosquilla oratoria
AAGAACATATTTATAGTAAGAAAATGTCTTTTTGGGGATTTCTATAGAATTCTCTCTTCGTAAACAAAAACCTAAACCAAGTGTCATTAGGTACAATAAAATCTAATATAATGAAGAAATTCAAATTCATTGTATCTGAACTCTACCTCCAAACTTTTAGCTGGAAAGTTATCTATGACTCCTGTTGTTCGTACTATATAACAGATCATAGATTGCAAGATAAATTTGTCAGATTTCCTAATGACACAACGTTATGCAGAATAGCAAAAGATCACTCAAATTAACTGAATTTTAGAGAAGCATCAAACATTATATTCTAAAAGTCATTAATGAAATATGAACCTGGTTTACCAAGTAATAGGAGAGGAAAGGGTAATTAAACATGATAGATGCAAGAAGGGTCTCAGTGTTATTACTGATAACGACTTTAATTCATAAAGGTATTTGCTGTATAAAAATTGGTTAGATAGCATCATTGCTTTTGAATGTCCAACATTCATTGGCAAAATAAATAGGTCATTAGTCGCTTCTTATTTGGACTAATTATCAAGCTAATGAATCGATATATCAACAATGGAAAAATCGAATAAAATGGTTGGATATATTTTTTTCTAAGTAGAATTGAGCCAACACTTGTTAGTCATTAAAGAGGCTGGAAACTAGAGACGGGAATAGGTTTTCAAAGAATAGAGATCAGACAAAGGGCTCGAGTTATTTGAATACAAAGTCAATTGAGAACTAGAGAGGAACAAGTTCGTCGATTCCGTAGTCAATTAAAGCGGCAAACTTTCCGCGAAGGTGATGACATAAAGTACAGCTTCAAGTTACAGTATAAGCAATAACCTCTGCGGGAAGTTTGTCGTATTATTTGACAAACTTTTCTCTGAAGTGACGTTAAGTTCGCCTTCGTCTGTTGGCACTCCACGTCAGCTTGATTCCAAAGTTTAGCCAACCATTGAATCTTCCTACATGAGAGAAAACGAGTTAATGATATATATTTATTTCAAAGGCCAAGTCAACTAAAATCTTACAAAGACAACTTACATTTTGATGATCATTTAGTATGACATGTTCTTTATAGCCATGGATCTTATTAAAGAAAATACATATATAAGACTAATAAAAAGAAAGAACAATGTTGAACCCAAATCGTATTATCTATCACACGGGTTTGCAAAGATAAAATATGAAAAAGTTACATACACCTTGTCTAGAATGAAGTTTAAACCACTTCGCAGCCACTTGTTGCGTCTCGGGTATTCTCTCGAATTAAATATACATTGTATACTAAGGCATAAACTCAATGTAGAATTCAGATTGAAAATATATATAAAAGGACTTCAGCTTGAGCGTGGTCATTTGTAATGATATATCTATCCACTTAGACTCACCAATAAGTGCAAAGCGACAAGCTACTTATATATCTTTAGGCACAAACACAAACCTGAAAAGCTTTTCCACAATAGCTGGTGGTAGCTACACTAACAGATTCTGTGAATAATCGACTTTTCACGCTGTGGTTTCAAAACGATCCTTTCATATTTTCTTTTTTTATTTTCTTTAACGTGGTATTCTCACATGTTTGGCTGCTTATTTTATATTATTTATATTCGTCTATACTTCCTATAAGCTAAAGCATACTTTCAAATATTATACACTTATTCAAGAAATGTTATAAACACATGTCCTTTTTAAAAAAAATGGTTTGTAGAGTAGCAACAAACTTGAGACGACGCTGATACTTTCAACTCACTGATGTGTTTTCATGGTAAACAAGGACTATATCCAATATGCTCCATTTGTGTACCCTATAGCACATTGAGAATATGAACAAGATATTTGCCTCTTATTCGGTATAAACAATATATCTAATATTTGCTTTTTTATTTAGGACAATTTCAATATCTCTGTGTATACTCTCTTAAATGTTTATTTATAATCTAGATTTTTTTTCATAAACGGAGAATGAAGAAACGAATACACAAATAGTTTGCAAATAATTGAATATAAAATGAAGAAAAAAATATATCAACGGCATTCGCTTATTCCGGTTTGTTAAAGAAAATATAACATGAAGATGACACTCATTCTTGGCACTACGTTTTGCTCGTTAGGATTTTGTTATGTACATAGATATAGACACCAAACTCTAAATACAAGTACAGCATCACCCAGAAAGTCGGAGTGGAGATCATTCTCTTTAAGAAAATGACATATATATCAGATTTCTTTCAAGATGTTGAAATGATAATTTTCAAATATATATGTTTTCATTACAAGACAGGCTCAGATGCTGAACTGTTGAGGACTTCATGGTAATCTTCGGTATTTTTTCCTCTATAGGAAGTCAACAATGATAATAATAAGTATATATATATATTCTCCTTAAAAAATACGTATATATCAGATTTACTTTCAAGATGCTGGAATGACAATTTTCAAATATATATGTTTTCATTACAAGACAGGCTCAGATGTTGAACTGTTGAAGACTTCAAGGCGATTTTCAGTATTTTTTCCTCTATAGGAAGTCAACAGTGATAATAATAAGTATATATATATATATATATATATATATATATATATATATATATATATATATATATATATATATATATAGAGAGAGAGAGAGAGAGAGAGAGAGAGAGAGAGAGAGAGAGAGAGAGAGAGAGATAGAGAGAGAAAGTTGAGAAATGGAGTAATATATATACACTTTATTATACATGGATGGTCGGAAGCAAGAAGACGAGACGAAGATGGTTCTGGCGGAGCAGGAAGGAAGAGGAGGAGAAGGCTCTCATGCAGAGAATAGAAATGGAAATAAGCCATCAGAAACACCTCTCCCATCCATTTCACCCTTCAACTCCACCAGTGATGGATTGACGGCCAACCGTGACGCTGGCGATCCTCTCGTGGTTCCACGTAATGAACACAAGAAGAAGAGTTGGTCTGGTCCGTGGCCGGGAGGTCGGGAGATGAAAGAAGTTGATTCTACAATGGATTGCAATGGATTAAGATGGATGACAATGGAAATGTATTCTGTCAGGAGACCTTTCGGTTCAGAACGATGTCGAATTCAGAGAGAAAACAGAGAAAAGTCTTATGAAAAAGAAGAAAAAAATGTAACTGACCAAACAAAATGACTAGCACATATGATTTGATATCGTTTATGTGTTTCTTCAACTGAATCTCAAAAAATTAATGTGTACTTCATTCTCTCAACTTTGCCTTATTAATTCACAGATCCTATTCTATTTATACATCAAGAGCTTCTTCCCGAGGGAGCCAACAAAAACATGCCTCCACTTTCACCCATTCAATTTCCATCCACCACACAACAGTAGACATCCCCGTCTCCTGCCCACTGCCTGGACCAGAGGCAATCCACCAGGATATTATATTCATCAAGAAGAGTACTCAGATTCCCGATCGAGTTAAAATGATTTGTCCTAACTCTGTTCCTAGATGAAACAGACTGTCTAGAATTAGTCCAGACATGACCTGTGAATTATGTCGTTTTATCAATCAAGTAGATAGGTATCGCTGTATCGAAAGCTATCACCTAGGATTTGGAAACCAAGAATAAATTAAAAGAGGAAGTTAAAAGTAGGAAATGGATTTTCTTTTCTTTCTTTCTTTTTTTTGGGGGGAAGGGGGGGAAATAGGGATTTGAATATCAATATCTATGTAAACTTGCTCTAAAATACAGTGTCAAACAAGGTCCAATGAGTAACAATACAAATACAGAAAATGTGATATCAACTGTATGATTAAAAAGCACCTGCGAAGACACCTAAAAAAGAATTGTTTTGTTAACAATTGTACGTATTTATTGACCATTTATCAAACTTTTGGCAAGAGTCTGTACATGTCAAAAACAATACTATGGTGTGTGATCAATTTAAACACAAAATCATATCGAAAATTTCGGGAAAAATATATTCACACATTTTTTTTTCTTTTTTTTTAAGCAAGCACGCATGTTATTTCCAAAACAATTTCTCAGATTTTGTTTTTCTCCCCACATACTTCACTCCCCTTCCTGTCTCCTGCATATCTCCATTTTTTTATATATATTTCTATTTATTATTATCTCGTTCTCAGTCCGTCTGTTCCTCTTTGTCCCTTTTTTCTCGTTTCCTCTCTTCCTCTTTACATAACACTCTCCTCCTCTCTCCTCCATCACCCCTCTCCCCTCTCCCTAATTTCTATATCTCTAACCTCTCTTTTACCTCTCTCTCTCTCTCTAACAGCTCTTAACCTCTCTCTAACATCTAACTAACCTTTGTCTAATCTCTAATTCCCTCCCTCTCTAACTCCCGCTCTCTCTAATTCCCTCCATCTCTAATTCTCTTTCTAATCACCTGCCTCTCTAATTCCCCTCCCTTTCTAATCCCCTCCCTCTATAATTCCCCTCCCTCTTTAATTCCCTCCCTCTCTAATTCCCCTCCCTCTTTAATTCCCTCCATTTCTAATTCCCTCACTCTCTAATTCCCCCCTCTCTAATTCCCTCCCTCTCTAATTCTCCCTCTCTAATTCCCTCTCTCTCTAATTCCCTCCCTCTCAAATTCCCTTCCTCCCTAATTCCCTCGCTCACCCTAATTCTCTCCCTCTTTAATTCCCTCACTCTCTAATTCCCTTCTTTCTTTCCCTCACTAATTCTTTCCCTCTCTAATCCCACCTTTCTCTAATTCCGTTTCTCTTTAATTCCCCTTCTTTAATTCTCTCTCTCTCTCTCTCTCTCTCTCTATATATATATATATATATATATATATATATATATATATATATATCGCTCTCTCTCTCTCTCTCTCTCTCTCTCTCTCTCTCTCTCTCTCTCTTTCTCTCTAATTCTCTTTTTTTTCTAACTCTCTCTCTCCCTCTTTAATTTTCTTTCCCTCTCTAGTTCTCTCTCACTCTCTCTCTCTCTCTCTCTCTCTCTCTCTCTCTCTCTCTCTCTCTCTCTTATTTATTCTCTCTAAATTTCTCTTTCTGTAATTCTTTCTCTCTCGCTCTAATTCATTTTCTCTCTCCCCAATTCTCTCTTCCTCTCTCTCATTCTCTCTTTGTAAATAATTCTCGCCTTCTCCAATTCTGTTCTTTTCTAATTCTCTCCGTCTCTAATTCTTTCTCTCGCTCTCATTCTTTCTCTATCTCCCCAATTCTCTCTTCCTCTCTCTAATTCTCTCCCTCTCTGATTCTCTTCTTTTTTAATTCTCTACGTATCTAATTTCCTTTCTCTGATTTTCTCTCTCTCTATCCTTTAGTTTCTCAATAAACTTTCAATTCGATCTGATAGCTGGTCATTCTGAATTCAGGCAGACCGATATTCATTTCATTACATCAATCACGCAAGTGATCCTCTTTCTTGATGTAGTTGAACCATTGCTTCCAATTCATCAAGAGCTATTCAAAAGATCAATCAATCAATCAGCCAATTGATCCATCAACCAATCATCGAGTGACATTCAATCGTTATATAAGTTAGTAAAGTCAGTCACTAGAGGTTTGTTGGTCAGTTATTATCTAGACATAGAAATACACATTCCATAAGTTCGTCTGTCAGTTCCGAATCAAGATACTTATCTGATGGCTACTAAAATTACCTTTCCATCTTCTTCTTGGTGTCTGGAAATCTTTTACCTTCTCCGATCAATCCATCTACTCCTTCTTTTACTCCATTTCCTCTACTATCTCTGATTCGTCCGATTTTTTCCGATTCTTCAGAATTTTCCAGTTAGTTTTTTTGTGATCCTCTGCATCCGATCTAGATATGTTCGCATCCGACCTAGATATGGACCAAAAGGTCTCCTGTCGGCATGCTCCGCCTTTGTAATCCTTTGTAATTCTTCGATTCCTCCAATTCTTCCAATTCTTCTTAATCTTCCGATTGTTTCAATTCCTTCGATTCTTCCGATTGTTTCAATTCCTTCGATTCTTCCGATTCTTCCGATTCTTTTCATTCTTCCGATTTAATCCGATTCCTCCGCTTACATTGATTCCTCTACATCTTCCACCTCTTTCATTTGTTATTTCTTCTTCCAGTGTCTCTACCTCCTCCTGCTTCGTCTCCTCCACCTTCTCTTCCTCTGCCTTCTCTTCCTCCTGCTCCTCTTCCTCCTCCTCCTCCTCCTCCTCCTCCTCAATTGCTACTTCACCTCTTCCACCTCCACCTCACTCCAGCTGGGCCAGTTCTGCCATCCCATCTGCACCTCTAATCTCCCAGACGACCTCAAAAGAAACTCGTCACCTTCTGGATCATCTGGATGTGCTTTCTATCCTTGAACAAACCCTCCCCACCCCTCCCCTCGGCGCACGCAGGCAGGCGCACGCACACACACACACACACACACACACACACACACACACACACACACACACACACACACACACACACACACACACACACACACACACACACACATCTAAGTACACATGGACTCAACTACCTCCTTTCTTTCCTTTGTTCTCGACCAACCAAGCAGAATGTCTTTATATACGTGTTCTCGTAAAGATTCCCTTGATCGTTCTGCCACCCGTTTCTTTTTATGTTATTACTCCTCCATCTACTTCCTCCTCCTCCTCCTCTTCCTCCTCCTCCTCCTCCTCCTCCTCCTCCTCCTCGTTCTTTACCTCCTCCTCCTCAGCTTTCAATTATTCCTCATCTCTTTCAATCTGGCACCTTTTTTTTTTTAACAAACAAAGGCTTCTTCCTATTACCTCCACCATAGACTTATCGAAAAAAAAAAACATAATTAAATTCGCTTCCTTGTATTTATGAAAAATCTCGATATCTCGCTCTATCTTAAAAAATATTATACCTTGTCTATAAGAAAGGAAGCTGTGAAAGTTCTTGAAATTAATTTTGACAGAATCCTATATAACAGTAGCAAAGATACGATAATTTGCTGTGCTGGGCAAAGAGATTGTTCATGATTTCAGATTTTTTTTTTTTTTTTTTTTTTTTTTTTAGGCCGATGTTTGGGTGCCTCCCTGCCTGACTAGGGATACCAGGAACCAACGCATGAAGCCCGGAGTGGGTCCCGGGAATCAAACTCAAGAGTGCCTGCTCATGAGAGGAAGAACTTGTCATTCTGTGGTTGAAAACTGGTCGCAAAGGTAAGCACGAGTCTTAACGTGTCCATAAGTAATATTGATGATGTAAAAATAAATCATAATATGCCACGAGGTTCTTATTAAGGGTAGACTTAAATTTTTTACACAAGCGAAATATCAGAATATGTTGAAGAACATTAGTAGAAACATAAAGAATTATAAGTCCTATTTCCATACGACAAGCTGAATTTAGACCAGAATTTAGCGTGCAGGGTAAGAGCACATTCAAAGAAGTACAGGAGCTGAGCACAAAATGAAAAATAGCAAATACAAAGCTGAAGAGAATAGAGTGCAATTTAAAGCTGGCACTTCTAGTCATCAAAGTTGAAATGAGAAAGAAAATAGGAATTTGCATTAAGATAGGTAGATAAGAGAGAAAATTTGGTTGAAAACTATCTCTCTTGTATGATTTGAGTAAAATAACGCTACGGGGGACATCTAGCGACTTACAGAAACAGCTCACAGTGGTTCCTGTCAACTGCACACTATCTGGAGGATCCAGTTCTCACTGGAGCTACGTCTGCTCTCTGTAAGGTATTTTCTAGGTTACCTAGATCAAGAGAATCATGAAACAGTATTTTTTCATCCTCTTCCCTTTAGAGTAGTAACTAGAATTCTATCATGTACTCCAGAACAATGGTAGTAACTTCATTAATATGCGAGTCTTAGCCTTGTCATAACTTATCCTTGATTAGTTCTAACTCTATCATACATGGATGGGAATTGACTCTTTGTTACTCCTTAACCTTCTGGATCCTCCTTACATTTAAAAGGTTGCATCACCTACTTCTATTCCTTGTATTCCTCGGTTATATTATTGTTTCATTCTCACAAGTAGGTGGCGTTGGATAATGAAAAACAAATCTTAATCCTAGTATGTATATTCCCAACTAGTTTAGCAGAACGATTTCTTCATAGAAATGGGATATTAAGGTAAACACTAATTACATGTACGCTTGTTTTTTTTCCAACTTCATATTTAAAAAAAAAACTTTATAATTTTCGATTCGCTTGTTGGTGCATTTTGACACTTATGTGTAGGCAGATTAAGGAAAACACAAGCCTAGATCCTAGCTTATTCCCAACTAGTTTTGTACAGTGACTTTTTCAGAGAAATTTTATATTAGGATGAACACTGGTTATATGTAAATATGCAATCCTGGGCCACGAGGTAGCCCGGTGGACACCGTGTCTAACTAATAAGCAGGTTGTCGTGAGTATAAATCCCGGGACCTACTGTGGGTTTCCTGCGTTGGTTTCCGACAGCCCTGGCTAGGCGGGGAGGCGAACCAAACATAGGTCTAAAAAAATCAGTGGCCTACCACAACTGATAGGGTTTGGCTTAACATGGGTTTCTCACATCAAACTTTGAGGGAATGGGATGGGATGGTTATTATATTGGGTTTAGAAGTATGACAATCCTAGCTGAAACTATCACATCCCTGAAAAAATATCTGTGTAAAACTAATCGGATAAAAACTAAGTTGAAAACTCGCGTCTCCCTCAAAATCTTCTCTCTTTACTTTCTCACCTTTCTCAACATCCAGGATCTTTCTCCTACACCTATGTTTATCCTTGAAAATCCTATTCAGTTTCTTGAGTCACGATTCCCAGCTACTCGAATGCAGTATCTGGAATTTACGACAATAGTCCTGCTGTGTTTCATGTGGCTCTTGGCTGTCAAAAGCCTGTGCCTAGTTTTACTCAGTCCTTTCCTACGACGCTGTTAATCTCTTCCTGCAGTCATGAAACCAAATATCTGCTGGAACATTCGCGCAAGTCCTGTGCTATTTTCCATGTTATTTATTACTCCTAGCTACGCAGTTTTGATGTCCCACGTGTCTCGTATTAATTCTGGTACCTGTTCACTATGGTTGAGTTGGTTACATGATGCTAAATTTAATAGTAACAACCTTACCAAGCCGGAAGAAGCAATCATGATGAATACGAACACACACACACACACACACACACACACACACACACACACACACACACACACACACACACACACACACACACACACACACACACACACACACACACACACACACAAACGCACAAGCATACACGCATATCACTGGTGAAAAATGTAGTAACACAATTGTAAATGACAACTGACACCGCAGTCGGAAGAAAGAAAGAGTTGAATAAGCGAATCTGTATATTTCGATTGCTAACCGGAATCCTCTTCAGTAGTAAAAAGCAACATCTTACAAAAGGAAAAGGAACTAGCAAATCACTAAATATTACTACCCTCACTCTCCAGCGATCTGAGGATGACAAGAGATTGGGTCAGGGTGAGGATACATGTTAACAATTTTTGTAATGAATAATTCTGATATGATGTCTGGGGCCTATTGACCCTTCGAAATATTCATTGTGGGCAGATAGTCTATCAAAGCGTATCCCACAATTTTTTTTTTCTGAACCTACATCCAGATTTGTAAACAAAGTTCAGATTTGTCCTAATCCATCTGGTGATTTAGTTTATTTTATTCACGTGTTGGAACATGGCTGAACTGTTTTGACCATACCTAACTGAATGAACATAAAAGACCAATCAGGTATGGTCAAGATACTGTACTTCAGTTGTGTTCCAACACGTGAACAAACTAAATCACCGGATGGATTAGGACAAATCCGAACTTATTTACAGATCTGGTTGTGGGTTCATAAGGAACATGGTGGAATGCACTTTAATAAGCTATCTGCCAACTATGAATATTTCAAAGGGTCAATAAACCCCAGACATACTCGTAATATCAGAATTATTCATTACAAAATGAATCTTTAACAGATATCCTTCCCCTCTCCCTGCCTCGACCTCTTGTCATCCTCAGGTCACGAGATAGTGAGGGTAGTGGTATCTACTCCTCTCTTAGTTCCTTTTCCTATGTAAGAGGTTGCTATTTAAGATGGTATCCTCTTACCACTTTGTACTACTGAAGAGGATTGCAGTTAGAAATCGAAATATACAGACTCGCTTATTCAACTCTTTCTTTCGTCCGACTGTGGTGTTAATTATGACACACACATATGTACATACATAGACAGTATAATATGCGTTTGACCTCACCAGGGAGCCTCCCGCATATTTAGAGACTTCAATGCTGGTAAGACAAATACAACAACACATTTGAAGGATCTTTGGCTGGACTCTGACGGCACGACGGGCTTCCTACGTAATTCCAGTATCATAATCCACCAACGTTGGGGAATAACCAACAACAAAAACAACAAGTGGAGTCTTCTGGCAACTGTCTTCCGGGGGCGTTATGGACGTGATTCCTAAAACAGGATTTATGGCTCTCATCGACTCAGGATTTATGACCCATGAAAACCTCTGCTGATTTTGATTTCACGCACGACCTGAGTCGACCTTGAGTTCCATAAGAGTTACAATGGGTGTTGCTGTGACAAAACATACAGTTACGGGACTTCTGACTCTATAACGAGATTGGATTAGAAAAAGGAAACAAACACCCAAAGACTCAAGTAAGGAGACGTGTCAAAACTCAGAAGAGAATTCTTGTCTCTAAGGATTTCTACTATCCGTTGTACTATCTTCTTTAAATCACTCTCTTACAAACTCTATGACTTCGCCTTTTCTGTGTGATATTGCCCTTAAATGTAGAAGCATAGATTATTGTTTATAGAATACTTGTTTGATTCATTGACAGTTGATGAGAATGGTCCTAACCCTTGTCTCCCAACATATTGTTCTGCTCACAAAATTTAGAGACTCCATTCTGTTCCACTTCTTTACAATGTTCGTTAATATTTACCTCCTTCAAGTCTTGCCCATTAAGAGCACACTCTCTAACAACATTTCAAAGACGATTTGAAGGATTTTATATTACCATCATGAATAGGTCTCTAGTTTAGAACTGTGTAATGCGATTGTATTAATCATAGCTAGAAAATGTAAAGTTTTGTTGATAGCTTTGAGCGTTATCCTCATTCCTCTAGATTTCATATACAATTAAAGATGAATATTTCCCATATTTGCCTTTGAATTCGATTTTTTCTTTCAGTTCTTTTCACTTCAAATTCTTTTATTTTACATTCACTCGCTTCCCTTTTTTCATTCCATATTTTTTCTTCCATATTTTTCTAATTAGATTGAACCATTACTAAATCTACCTAGAATCTCTGTTTTGATACCAAAAAATGCTTTTCAATAACTATGAATGCATGAACTCTATTCTTTCCCTCACAATCCCTCTCATTTCCCTCTCTCTCATTATTTGGCTCGATATACGTTCAAATTAACAGGACGAAGATCAGAGAAAAATTAAGTGAAGTACACGAAATCACTGAAAACAGTGAAGAATAAAGTGGGAAGACCTGGACACTTATCGAGATCTGAATAGTAAAAACTCTCCCCGTCACCACGAGGCCTTTGGAATGGAATATCCGCCAACTTAATCCTGAAAGAACGACTCCCTATCGCCTCTCCCCCTCCCTTCCTCTCACTCCCACCCACTCCCTCCCTCCCCTTCTCCAACTCCCTCACCTTCATCCCTATATCCTTTCTCTCAACCTCTATGTTACTTTATCCCTTTTTCAATTTTTCTCTTTTCATTATTTTTTTCTTCACTACGACTTCTTCCATTTTTGTTGATTTTTTTCCCTCCCTCCCCTGGCATTCTTTTCCCTCTAAGCGAAACTTTCCTTTATTATCTTCCCCCTTACCTCTCTACCGCTTCATTTCCTTCATCCTACCTTTTCATCTACCCCTTCTCCATCACTCTCCTTATCATGGTACTCCTCATCCCTCACCCTCCTCTGTCCTACCTCTTTCTTATCCTTCCACCTTTACATTCTCCTCATTCCCCTTGTCCCTACTATAAGCAGAGTATGGCAGATGTTTGTGGTGATAGTAGTGGTGATGAGGGTGTTAAAGACGGTCGTGAGGCCCGAAATGATGCTGGCGGTGCGAGTGGTCGTGGTGAAGGTGAGGGTGTTAGTTAAGTCGAGGGGATAGTGTCGGAGATGATGATGATAGTAAAAGCGATAGTGATGATAACGTTGTAGTAGTCGTGGCACTTGTATTAGAAGTGTTGGTGGTGATAGTGGTGGTGGTGCTAGTGGTGATAGTGGAGGTGGTGGTAATGGTTGTTATATTGGTGTTGGTAGTAGTGGTCGTGATGGTAGTGTAATAGTGGTGGTAATGGTGATAATGGTGGCAATGATGGTAAGGACGGTGGTGAAAATGATGACAGTGGTGGTGATAGTTATCGTGGTGGTGGTGTCAGTGGTGGTTGAAGCGATAGTGATGGCGGTAGGAATAGTGGTTGTGGTAGTGATAATGGTTGTGGTGATAGTAGTGGTGTTAGTGGCGGGGATGGTAGAGATAATGGTGACAATGGTAGGGACAGTGACTGGTGATAGTATTTGTGATGATATTGATAATGGTGGTGGTGGTGGCGATATTCGGGTAAATCCTGGAACTCCATCTTCCAAAACTTTCCCCGCGACCTCATAAGCCTAGCAACCCTATAGTAGAAGTCTCCTAACTCAACCCACTTCCTAATTAACAATTCAAGAGTTCCTATCTCCGCGTGCCCTTAATTCATCAAATTCATCTATTCCTCCTCCTCTCCCTCTCCTCCTCCACCTTCCACTCCTCTACCTCCTCCCTATCATCCATTCTCCTCTTTCTTTGCCAACACATTCTCTACTTCCTCATATTCTTCTTCTTTTTTTCTTTCATCCTCTCTACTTCTTCCAATTATTCTCTTTTCTTTCATTTTCTCTCTTTCCTCCTACTATTCTTCTCCTTCTTTTCCTTCAATTTCTCTACTTCTTCCTATCATTCTTCTCCTTTTTTCTCTTCTCCTTTACTTCCTCCTCCCCATTTTCATTTTTCTTTTGTTTTCTTCCTCTTCCTTGGCTTTTCCTCTACCCATATGAGATACATCATCCGTACATTAACATTTTCCTTCAACTTGTTCATACACCACAACCTCATCAGTATTTACACATTGAATCCCTTTACACCAACTATCTCTTACTTTCACCACTTCCACCTTTATCATCACTACCACCACCAGGAATTCACAACACCAACTTTGCGAACTAGACTACTACCATCCTTACCACCAGAAATCCCACACCAGCATATATGGAAACACTCACATTTGTCATTCTTCTCCCCGTTTCGGCCATTCCCCCATGAGCGCCGACCTCCCTCCGTCTCGGTTTTTTTTATCCCTTGCAGGGTGGGTCATGGCAAATACCCAAAACGTGATACTCTGATATCATAAACCAGGTCGTAAAGGGATCATATGGACCTCGACATTAATAGTGGTTGAGGTGGACACCGGCTCTCCTCCTCCTTCTCCTCCTCCTCCTCCTCCCCTTCTCACCCTCCTCCTTTTCCTCCTCCTCCTCGACCTGAATTCGTACCTCACACTTGAGAGTCTTAGATGACATCTTATGGCGGTTTATCACTCTACCCTCGTGCAAGACTGACTTGTCATTTTTCTTTTATTCTATTTTCTACTTTAGCATACATTCACCCTTTGAGGTTCTCTCTACTAATGAAGAGGGTCCGAACAAGAATAATGTAGGCAGGGCTATGGTATTAAGACAGCAGGGCAGGACTCGTAGTAATGTATCTAGATTGGACAAATTTAGGTTTAGGAATGAAATAGGCAAGAACTGGCTAGCCAGCAGAGTGGTTCACGAATGGAATAGTATTAGTAACCACGAAACAACTGACTACTCTAAAAGAAGATGAGATAAGTTTATGAAGAGGGATGACAGGTGGTTAGGGACATGTAGATGCTTAGCGTACGCTTTATGGTACCTTGCAATCTCCTCCTTTCTTATATTCATATGATATGTGTCATCTACATGGTGGTGGAATATTTGTCAGGTAATGGGTGAAATTACACGTCTAGTGTGCACACAATAATCTGTCAATTAAGCTACGCCCACTTTTTCAATTTCGATATTATATATTGAATTGAATTTATAGTGCTATAGAGTCTCCCATATGCGACCAACCACACATCAAAATTATGGAAATATATCTTTATAGTTGTATTGATGCAATTTTGATGTTACTTTTTTAAAGTAACTACTTTGTATACATATGCATTAAATGCTTACTAACGGAAGATGTATTTGCACAATTGTGGTGTATCATCGTTCAAGGGTCTGTGACCGCAGAGGTACAGTCACGAGAAAAAGTTTTAACCCACACTACAGGTCAATACGATATACATATTTTTGTCGAGTACGTGATATATCTTCCTGTGTAGTATTTAGCTTATAGTTAGGTAATTTTCTTAAAGAAAAAAATATTAGACAAAGAATTTTAAATTTGTATCCTGAAATAATCTGGATGGGTAAAAATTTCTGCTCGTAACTGTACGTGTGAGTGACTCATGTTCAAAACGGGCATATCTACACATAAAGCGCATTGCGCACTCATGCGCCTTGTGCTTCAATATAGCCTCGATTGTAACCGTTCCAGTTTGATCCCCAAGTATCCAAGTATATGAGGCAAGGGTGATAGTTTCGGCGACATCGAAGTACTTTTAAGCAGTTCTCATTGTTTAATCTATGGGTTCTTTGCAATTGTTTCTATATTTGTGAACAATATCGCGACAAAAAAGGCTAATTCAGAGAAGGTAAAGGAAAGGTTTGACCAGGGTAAAACGTGTAAGCAAATAGAAGTTAAAAGTGTTTGGAGAAAAATAATTAATCAGCGTAGCTTTGGTCTTTGTAGGGGTTGCCAAAATCCTTTATATGCTCTCAGTACCCGATAAAGGAATCCTAAGATGGAATTTCAACTTTCTTGGTGCGACGGGTTGTGATTTTAGGTTTTCAGGATCAGACTGTTGAAACATTTATCCTCCTACAAACTAC
>NC_134793.1:2482215-2489715 GCF_046742065.1 Oratosquilla oratoria
TTATTGTTTTAAAATGTCAATTACCTTACAAAATGGTCATACTAGACACCATACGAGAATGAAACCTCTATAAGATATACAAAATTTCGCTTCCTGAAGCTCGTAGGATGCAAGCAGCCTAGAGGCTCTATTCTGTGTCTGTCTCCTCGAAAAAGATTCAACAATCGAAACGTTGCACATTTGATAAACGTTCCATCCTTGCATGGTTTCTATTCTGGACACAATTATTAACCTTTACAAAAGTGGCAAAACCTCAGAATAACAGTTCTGGACGTGACAAGACTTTGTTTACATGGCAATGTGTGAAATAGTCAATTGGGTGTTTGTGTGTATAACAATTGTAATATATAAATGTTTTGTAAATGCATCATTTCATCGTACAAAAGGTCTTTGGGATTATGGTACTATGGCGTTTTTTATTTTTATTATTCTAGTTTGACAGAATTTCTATCCTTTGTAACAATTTCACTTGTGATGTTGCAGTACAAACAAGAACACAAACACCGTAATCAACGGGATGTGCCAATAACAGTAATGGTAATAAAGGTAAACAATTCTACTTTGAAAGGCTCTTCTAGTGCATACGAGTTTATTACCTTGAGGGTCTTTGTAAATGTAAAATAAAGATTATTTGTCTTCAGCGGTTTTGGTGAAAAAAATCTTATATTACCTTCTGAAAAAAGGGAAAGCGTTGTCTACAATTATTGGGCTTTGTAAATACAAAATCAAGAGCATTTGTCTTAAGCGGCTTTGGTGAAATTGTCTAATTATCAGCATCTAAGAATAAACAGACACTTCGCCACAGCTTTTGGGATTTATAAATACAAAATCCAGAGCATCTGTCTTGGGCGGCTGTGAACATTTTTGGGTTATCAACGACTGAGAAAGGCAGAACGTTCGCCTCAGCTATTGGGTGGCTGGACACGCTATCGTATTAGGTTTCTTCTTCTTCTTCAGTGAGTGTAACAAGATTTCAAAGAAGTCGCCGGGCCAATCAGCTGATTGGTAAATCAAATTGAAGTAAGTGATCATTAGGGTTTTGGCTTTGTGTTAGCGGGATTCTTTTCTTTGAGTAAAGAAGAGTAAAAGAAGAAATCGTCATCGTCTTACTCTATTATTTGTATTACTTCCTTACACATTCCAAACGCATACACGCACGCACATGCACCCACACGCGCACGCACGCACACACACACGCAAACACACACGCACACACACACACACACGCACGCACGCACGCACACACACACACACACACACACACACACACACACACACACGCAAACACACACACACACACACACATTCTCACTCCTTGACACACACTACTTGGAAAAAATGAAATAAAGTCTGAGAAAAAGAAAAAAGAAAAGCAAGAGGGGAAATGATAAACGATAACAAAAAAAAAAGAAAAAATAAATTAGAGGAGAAAATTAAATGAAATAGAACAAAAGAAAAAACAGGGAAAGTGAAGAAAAAACTTGGAGACATGATAAAAGAGAAATTATATATATATATGTATATATATATATATATATATATATATATATATATATATATATATATTCCAGAGCAACGTCATCTCTAATGTCATTATATCCCTTGAGATAAAAGAAAAGTCGAGACAACTTATCTTTTTTTATTTATATTTTTTCCTCCCCCAGAACACAGGTGGTGGTCCTGACTCACATAAGATATGGAATAGGCCACTGTGTTTCTATAAATGATTATTTGAAAAAAATATATATATAAACTTATTCCTAGTTGCTTCCTAATAAAACCAAATGCATTATTGTCAATAAATCATTGAAACTACTAGGAGGTGAGTTAGCTAACTGAATGATTTATTAATATTGAGAAACTATGTTTGATAAATAAAAGAACAAATCTATTGAAAACTAAGGGTATTACATATAATTAACTGAATCATCTATTAAGTTACTAATTTGATACTTAGAGTAAGCAAAGACGAATAAATCAAATTATCATAAATAAATAATATAGCAAATAAGTAAATATACGGAAGACAAAAAGAATAATCAATCATTTACTGGCAGAATAGAGATGGAATAAAAAGAGATGAGGGAGATGGATGGGTTCTGCTATCTGTGATCAGATAAGGAAGATAAGAAGAATCGAAAGATAACTGCCATATTACCATAAGCTCAAACTGAGGCGCATATGACACAGGCCACACAGGCGACACAGGTGACACGGGTAACACAGGCGACACAGGCAAAGCAGCACAGAGCATACGCAGACTTCCTGTTGTTGAATTGAAGTAGAGTTTAGGCTTTTCTCACTTGAAATGCTTCTAGATGTATTTCCTCAGCATCGCAAGTGAAAGAGAAGTTCAACCTATACTTCGGCAACAAGAAGTCTGCTTTTGCTCTGTGCTGCGTCGCCTGTGTCTCCTGCGTCTCAAATCGCGCTTAGGTTTACATACATTAGTCTTTTATTAACTGAATAGAATCGCATGTCTTTTCCCAGAACAAAAATATTTATTTTTTGTAACATACATAATCACCTGAGCAAACAAGGAAGCCAATTATTTAATCAACCAATCAGTGTATCAGTCAACTAATTGACCATTAAGTTACCCAATCCTTCAAACAATCAATTACTCAATTATCAAATAAATATATGAGTCAGTCAATCAATCAGCTAATCATTTAAACCAATAAACGAATATATAAATTACTCGCTGAGTCAATCAATCAATCAACCACTCAGTCATCGACCAATCAACCAGCCATCGATGAATCAATCAATAAATCAATTAATCGTTAAACAAAAAAAATCAATTAGTCAATTAATCAATCAATGTATCAATCAATTTGTTAATCAATCAATTAATCAATAAACCGTACAACCTGCAAAACATTCAAATACAGTAGTCAGAGTCCACTGCTGAACACAAGTCTCCCCCCTCCCCCAACCCTTGTCCTGGACTCACGCGACTACGCTAACCTTCACCAAGCTACTTTTTTTTTTTTTTTTTTTTTTAGATTACATGTGTCTAGTCTCCTTCTTCCAATAGGCATTGAAGAAATTCGGTGGATATAGTCAGTCTTTAGTACGAGGTAGGAAAATAATAAATAAAAATAGAAGGGTAGGCCTATTTATAGGAGTAGGAAGAGGAAGAACAGAAGGATGGGAAGGAGAAAAAAGAACAGAAGGGTAGGAAAAGAAAAAGGAATAAGAAGAAAAGAGGTGTAGAAGGAGGAAGAGGATTAGCATTAGAAGAAAGAATGGGAGGAATAAGACTAGGAAGAGATGTGAAGGAAGAAGTGTGCCATGAGAAGTAGTAGCAAGAAGTGCAGGAGGAGGAGAAAGAGGAGGGAGAGGAAGAGGAGGAGGAGAAGAAGAATGAGAATGAGAAGGAGAAGGAGAATCAGGCGGCGGCTGCGGAGGAGGAGGAGGAGGAGGAGGAGGAGGAGGAGGAGGAGGAGGAGGAGGAGGAGGAGGTAGAGGAGGAGGAGGAGGAGGAGGAGGAGGAGGAGGAGGAGGAGGAGGAGGAGGAGGAGGAGGAGGAGGAGGAGGAGGAGGAGGAGGAGGAGGAGGAGGAGCTAAATGTGGACAAGAACAAAGAAAAAGGAGAGAAGACAGCTGTGGGAAGAAAAAATGACGACCCTAATAGCCTTTAACATTACAGGAAGCTGGAAGGGATCACCGCTAAATGATCTAAGCATTTGGGTGATAAGTTGGGTTCTTTGTAGTACTTAGGGCATTTCATTCTTCAAGAGTGGGAGAGGAACAGGCAACGAATATGTGTGGTTAAAGATAATTACCGTTTGTGGCCTGAGGGAGCTTGGGAACAACAGAGAAAGAAGAATAATGTAGGCAACAAGTAATCATGTCAACAAAACAAATGAGGAATTTACTGTAAAAATTATTGAGTTATATGTGTGTTTGAATATACGGAAGGCAAAAAGAAATATATAACAGTTGATGCTGTTCAAGTTTTATATGTCTTTCGTCTAACAGCTGTAGTTCTTTTTCACATACACAGAAAGCATGCTTAGATGTATGTACCTTCACAGAAATGCCCATGGATATGAATTCGTACAAGTACACTCACACTAACATTCATACCTACATTCACAAACTTACACTCATACACAGAGACACACACACGCACATACACAAAAGCACGCACACACAAACACGCACACACATACGCACGCACACACACACATTCACACACATTTACACAAGCACTCATATTCACCCACACACGCACTCATGTTCACACACACAACACACACACACACACACACACACACACACACACACACACACACACACACACACACACACACACACACACACACACACACACACACACACACACACACACACACACACACACACACACACACACACACACACACACACACACACACACACACACACACACACACATACACACACGCACTCGCACACACACACACATACACACAAGCACTCGCACACACACACACGCACACACATATGCACACACACACATACTCATACACACATACACACACACACACACACACACACACACACACACACACACACACACACACACACACACACACACACACACACACACACACACACACACACACACACACACACACACACAACTAACTTAATATACATGCAGCTGCAAATGTATAAACTAAGCTTTCAAGAAATATATATCTCTTTGGAATGGCACTGCAAAGGGAGCAATGACAACAATAAAACTGGACAGCGTCACTTGTGGAGCAATATCTCTTTTCTCCTTTGTTTCAAGTGTTCGTTGTTGTATCTTTCGATTTTTGGTTTTCGTGTCAGTTTTATGTTGACCGTAATTCCCATTGGGCGAATTCAGTTTCATGTTATCTACTAATGATATTAAGTAAACTTCTTGGATAATTATTTTTTTTTTGTAATATTTGTTTACAGTATTTATTTATTTATTATTATTTCTTTATCCTGTTTCATTTTATCACTTCATTTCAGTTTACTTTTTTTCATTTTATTATTCTATTTTATAATTTTACATTATTTCATTCATTATTTTATTTATTCATTAAATAATTTATTTCCTTATCTATCTATTCAGTTATCTAATTATTCATATATTCAACTATTTATCCATTAATTCTTTATTTCATATTGTTTGTATAATAATTTATTTCCACTCCATCCCCATCAACCAGAGCTTTCGTGTAGACCCTGTAAATTTTCGAAGTGAAATCTATTAAAAGATGAACACATGCATTCCCATTTGCTCACAGAATCCCCAGAGAACACAGTCTCATGAAGCCTCCAGCACCGGCATAAAACAGCAAAACAATATTCATTAATTAATCCGATTTTTCCATTAAGAGAGGCAAACTTAAGCGACCTTCGAATTTATGTCACAGCTGCATAAGGGCTTGATTTCATTACACGTGATTCTCAACATTTGATAATGTTTACTGCCATGGCGTTATTTCTGGTCACGAAAAAAAACAAAAAAAAACGAATCCATAAATACTGAGTATTATGATTACTGATCAGCTGGTGACGATCTCTACAGATTCTGCTGAAGTCAGTAATAGTACATTTTGTCTATCTGAAGTGCGGACCTTTAGCTGAACAGATGATTCACCAATCGAGACCCCAAAGTAGCCATGAACATCATTTCATCTGAACGAAATCGTCTAAGGTTACTATGAGGTCACAATTTGAATGTCACATACTGTATATTAAACTGACCTACGAATAAAAATGACCAATTTAATTATTTTTCCTAGTTCAGAAAAGCTATTATGTGAAACTAAGGAAGTGTATATCTAATTAAGGGTCACAATCGATTAAGGACATTTCAGGGCAGGGTCATTAAGCATAATTGGGTCATTTAATGTGAAGGAGGGATTAAGAAATATGAATCACTTTGAAATTTTTGGGTTGAATATGTCAACTCAATAATAAAGTTTTTGGTACATACTAAGTTATATCTGTTCCTAGGTACATGTAACAGGCAGAAAGGCAAGTTTGGAAGGATTGCAAAGCAAGGTGAGGAAAGATAAAAATGAGATAAAAAACAAAGAGAAAATGAAGAGAAGAAAAGAAAAAATTAGGAAAATGAGAAAGAAAAAGAACGTAAGAAGGAGTAATGTCAGAATAAATAAAAACAAGACATGGAGGAGAAGAAAATGGAGAAGGATGAGGAGAAAAGAGGAGGAGAGGAAGGGGCAGGCTGAGTGAGAGGGAAGGGGAAGTGGGAGGGGAATGAGTAATAGCAGAAGATTGACGAGAGTGATTAAGGTGAGGAGAAGGAGGAGGAGGAGGAGAAGGAGGAGGAAAGGGAGGAGGAGGAGGAGGAGGAGGAGGAGGAGGAGGAAAGGGAGGAGGAGGAGGAGGAGGAGTACGAAGAGGAGAAGGAGGAAGAGGAGGACGAAGAGGAGGGGGAGGAGGAAGAAAAAGAAGATGAAGAGGGAGGAGGAAGAGAAGGAAGAGTAGAAGGTGGGAGGAGAAGGACGTGGAGGAAAAGGAAGAGGAGGAGGAGGAGGAGGAGAAGGAGGAGGAGTAGATAAAGGTGGAGGATGAGAAGGAGGAGTATTATTAGAAGGAGAAGGAGAGAGAGAAGGAGTAGAAGGAGGAGGTTGGAGGAGGAGGAAGAGAAGGAGGAGGAGAAGGAGGAGGAGGTGAAGGAGAAGGAAGAGGAGGAAAAGGAGAAGAAAAGGAAGAAGGAAGACGAGAAAGAGGAGGAGTAGACGAAGGAGGAGAAGGAGGAGTATTATTATTAGTATGAGAAAGGAGAAAGAGGAGGAAGAGGAGTAAGAGGAGGAGTAAGAGGAGGAGGAGGAAGAGGAGGAGGTGGAGGAGGAAGAGGAGGAGGTGGAGGAGGAGGAGGAGGAGGAGAGGAGGAGGAGGAGGAGAAAGAGAAAGAGGAGGAGGAGGAAGAGGAGAAAGAGCAGGAGAAAAAGGAGGAGGAGGGGTAGAAAGAGAGAAAGGAGGAGGAGGCGAACGATGAAGGGGAGGAAGATGAAGAGGAGTATCATCAAGAGAACGAAAGATAGTAGGAAGAGGAAAAGGTGAACACAAGGACAAGGAGGAGTAATGAGAGAATACAAATAATGAAAAAAAGATGAAAAAAAAAAGAATAACTGAAGCGACAAAAGAAATCAAACGCAGGGTGAGAAGGAGAGGGGAAGGAGGTCGAGAAGAAATGAATGATGATTGGAAAGGATACAGGAGGAATAAGGGTAGAAGGCGAGTTGTGGAAACCCAGAGGCTCACACAAGAGAGGACGTGGAGATAGATACGTGGTGGAGGGCCAAGAGAAGCTCTCTTCTTTGGGAAGAGAAATGTTTTGGCACAGTGGATACCAGCCGTGACCAGGAGGCGTCACTGCAAAAGACTTCGGTGTCCTGACAGGAGCTCGAAATAACTCGTTGCACAAAAGTTGGGTTGCTGCTTATGACTTTGACAAATCGCTGTCAACAGAAACTATTTCGTCTTGTTTTCTCTACCTCC
>NC_134793.1:2494715-2537215 GCF_046742065.1 Oratosquilla oratoria
ATCTTTGTACCGATTTCTGAAAGACCCCTTCTTTTTGCGGACTGCTTGTGTGGCGACGTGCTTTATAAGGAGTTTCCCAAAGACGTCTAACTTTCTGTCAACAAGAAAGATAATATCAGAATGGGAACGGATTTACAATTGCGTGGGCCAATCGCCTGTTTGTCCCATTTAGTCGGAAAGGAAGAGATAGTTTTTAGGATCATACTTTTGAAACCTTTCGCCAATCCTTGTGACCGTTGTTTACCATGAAAATATAATTTTATTGACTTCATTGATTATGCTCATGCAAATTACAGGCAGATTTGATGAATTATATCAGCTAAGCTTAAAAACCAGGAAAAATATGCTTTCACTGACTATGATGATGAAATTTACTGGTAGATTTTGTAGATAAACCAAATAATATTAAAAGGAAAACAAGGAAAATCGTACATTATGAATATGGAAATTACTGATAGATATTATAGACAAACCAGATAAGCTCAGCTAGAAAACCAGGTAAAATTCTATTTTCTGATGGTAGAAAATGTTTGTCAGAGCTGGAGAAACACTTCAAAAAGTGGTAACATTCGAAGTTATGGTGTTGTTAAGTTGTGGAGCACCGTGCTAACCTTAGCTGTCATGCACCTGTGCTATGATATTTCTTCGTTTTCAAAACAATTATTTCCTGTTCATTCCTTTCATTTCAAATGCTGAGCCTTACAAAGGTAATCCTCTGTGACATTTTATGACAGTCAAAAAATTTAGAATCGTTTCAAAAATTAAATAATTCAAAGCATCGGTGACTAGCATATTATTTGTAACCTTTCATCGCCGTCTTCACAATCCTCGTCCATATGGCTTTCTATTATCTACTGAACTCTTGCTAACGTCAGGTGATGTTTTATATTTTTCAGTTTCATGATCAACTCGAAAATGAGTTGGTAACCATTTGGGATTTTCTTTGGCATCGGTTTTGCCCTTCAGCAATCCTCAGGTGCTAACGAGAAAATTGCAGAAAGATGTTAACAGTGTGGAAAGGTCACAAAAGAAATTGCAACTGACGTTTCAACGTCGCGTGTCTGATCTGTGGGACAAGTTGAACCAGCTTCCAATAACTCTTTCGTTTCTGAGTTTTTTCTTTACCAAATAGAATTCTCTTATTTGATCAAAACCAAATTCAGTTCCATGTCACCGTGATGGGTAGCTTGACCGAGGTCATACTCTAGTGTTGTGTATGTGAAGGTTACCGAGACTAAATTTAGTGTTCGAGTCTGCAGCGAACGAGTTTGTTGAAATAACTTTTCTAAACGAGATCCTGTTTTTATCTCAATAAAAAAAATCTTGTAGGCTTCAATTAACTCTGCAAATTGCGTTGACGTAACAAAAAGCTTAAATCTAATTCACAACACATAAATTGTATCAGCTTTAATCAATTTTGATAACAATAGAAAAACACCGATACCTTTCTAAACTTTTGTAGTAGTATTCGCGTACCAGATTATATTTCTCCAACAGATTTAATCAATGTTGATAACAATAGACACTGAAACAAGTCTCATTTTTCGGTGTTAACACATCAACACCTTTCAAAACTATTGCAGTGGTATCCGCGTAATAAATTACTTTTCTCTAACGAAATTTTACAAAACTCTTTTAACTAAGTGGATATGACAAGTGAGGTCTACCAAACTCACCAAAACACACTGTAAACACGCCTAGAATTAATCAAGCGAGTTGAACTCGGACGACTTAAATTCGGCTTGTTTTTACTACCACCACAAGCACTATCGTCCTCAAAACAACATAGTATACCACATGAATGAATTTCTACAAAACTAGAATTCGTGAAGCTTTGACTATGGGTTTAATGACAAACGAGATAAGATCCGTAGGTTCTATAAAATAAAACACTCGAAGCGGGTTGGATTTAAAGTAAGTTGGAAAGGCGAAATGGAAGTAACGGATGAAGAAACAAGACGGAAGAGGAATCCTGGCAGGCGCAGAGTTTAGGAGAGGCGTCCGCTCTGAGCAATGGCCCCCAACCGCTGCTCATCTCGGAGCTGAGACCACTTCAGCTTCCTCAGGGTATCGGGACTGCAATAGTAGCATATGGTAGACACTGTCTCCTGCGTTCTTCTATGAACTGTTTTGTACTACCTACAAGGTTAATGTTTGAGCGGGTACCAGCCCAGCAAACCACGAATAAATACATACATACATACATACATATACCAAGGCTTTTTCCCCCTTACAAGGGAGGTAGCCAAAAAGGAAAAGGCATAAAATCATTCCCACCCATTCCATACCTGAATACACTCCACACCCCTCCACCCTCCCTCTTATCTTAGCACCTCCTGGATGACGGGTCATCCCTGCACCTTGTCCATAACGGAAGAGGATCAGCATGAATAAGAAAAGGAGTGCCCCTTTTTATCTGCGTTTTGGGAATTCTCCAAGTGTTTGTAGAAGGTCTACGTCTCTTCCAGCACTATTGTGTACTAGAATATTAACCTCTTCTATCCTGGGTGGCTTTTTTCTATCACCATCGTCACTATCATCATTGTCATTATTACTACTCGTATTACCATTACTTATGTTATTACTATTAACATCGTTTTTGGCTGCCACCGTCTCCTGGGAACCCATTTGTACCAAGCGGCATTCGAACTTGAGATCTTCTGCTCCTGCCCAGTTGATGCCATTTACCACAACTTACTCTTACAAGTGTAACTTTCCTTTACTCGGGGCAATGAAAACAAAGTATCACCAGAAGACGAATGTCCTGAAAGATCTCAGACTTTCCTCAATTACTCTAAGGTTCATTGACGTTTGTGCTGAAACACAGAACCATCCGTTCCACTAATTGGAAAGAACCAACGAATCAAGAGACCCGGCTGCTTCAGTAGTAGTGTTCTCGTTCCGTTCGCGTTAGACCTGACCTTAGATACCTGAGACGGACACAAGATATGATAGTATCAATATGGCTATAAAATTCTACATATAATTACATCTTTTCAGGTCGGCGTAATACCTTAAACAAATCATTCACACAAAAATGTGTCTTCGTGAATTTGACATGAGCATTATCTAACCATATATGTTTTGTTTTTTTCTATCAGTACAGACAAATCTCAACTTGTTTTGGTGAAGGTTTCTGGCGAACGGAAACACTCCCTAGACCCTTTGGTAGTACGTAAGTCTTTCTACAAAATTATGGGCTTTCCGCAATAGAGTATGAACTTTCACCTAATCAGCAAATGAGTGACATATATAAGTATATATATTCCTCATAAAACATATTCTGTTATATCTAACCTTGATATAGACCTACACAAGCCTCATATCAAACCGCGTAAACTTGGAAGGTTTGTTAACAATTCATTTATTTCCGTGAACGTCTGAAAGTTATGCAGTGAGTAAAAGGTACATTTGCAAAGCTGCTCCCTATGATAATTCATCTCGAGTTGTCTTTATTCGGCTAATACTGATATATGCCTTTATTCTAAGCTCTCCAAAGTTGTATCATTCATCCAAAGAAATTCTCCTGCCCAAGGATGAAAGATATCACAAATAACCCTCCCAGTGTTATTCACGGTTTATAGGAACATAAGAATATAACAAAGGAGAAGAAAGCACTCCCATGTCCCCTACCACCTGTCATCCCTATCCATGAAGTTATCTAGTCTCCTTTTAAAACAAAAAAAAATTTCAGCGCTCACAATGTGGTTATTAAGTCTTGTTCTGGCTTTCATCAGAATCTTTTGTTCAATATAGAGAAACCCACTACGAAGCAAAGTTAAGACAGATATTCATGTACAAATCTATGGTCTATACAAAGCTAATGAAAATAAGCATAACATGCCTAACAATGATAATGGATAATGCCTCACTCACTCCTCTCCCCTTTATTCCAATATATGCCCATCCCTCACACCATCGTGCACCAATTTGTACCGCTTTCCACGAGTATCATTTAGCATTCGATCCTAAAATATTTAAAATTAAGTTACAATAACAAGTTTTCTTCGGTTCCTCATAATCATATATTTGTATCTTAAGGGTTTTGGTTCACATGTTGTATATCAAAAGAGATATCTGGTAAGGTAAAAATTAGTGTTTTTTTTCTGTCAAATAATCTCGCTTCACAAATGTTCGAAAAAAGTATATGCTAAAAGGATTAAAGGGGATAGTTTGATTCTTTTATTAATTTCCGACAAATATTCATACTTAAGTCACATACGAGTATACTTGGATAAATTAATACATGAAAAATACAGTAGGAGTAACACCAATAATAAAAAAAACAGTTGTATTGGCTAGGTCATGTAGAAAGAATGAATATCGAGAGAGTGGCTAAGAGGTGCGTGTGGACCCCAAACGGAAGAAGATCGAGAAGAAGCCTAAAGGACACATTAAAGAAGCACAACATGCCACCCTTTGCAGAACTGAATGAAGATAGAATCTTCAAAGATCGCACGAAACGGAGAAGACGACTGTTACTGCTGACAGGCTGCAGCTTACCTTGGAGAGGATATAAGATGTAAAATACTCGAAGAAAGTATCTAGTAATGGAGCTAAATGAGAGACTTAAATCTTTTTTCTAGTTAATTACTCCGACAGGTTTCTTTGTCTTCGTCATCGGAAAGAAAGTCAGCTTTTTACGAAAAAAAAAAAAATCGAGAAACCTAAACCCTGTACTCTACTTTACGTCGTTAAGTAGGTTTGCGAACTTCAAAAACATTTACTAAATATCTGAGGGTCGTTGGGCTACCTTTTGGTAATATATGCTCATACATATATATATATTATGGGAGAAAGCATACGCTGGACTCATAATAATGGTTACTGGACTCCAGCTATTTACGAATATATATATATATATATATATATATATATATATATATATATATATATTATATTTATATATATATATATATATATATATACACACACACACACACACACACACACACACACATATATATATATATATATATATATATATATATATATATATATATACATATATATACATATATATATATATATATATATATATATATATATGTATACATATACATACATATGTAGTTAACGAAAGACTGCCTTGTTCAAATCTGTTATTTGCTTCTTTTTTCTAATCAGCTTTAAAGGTGTTTTGTTAAAACTGTTTTGGAGAGAAGTTATTCTTTGTTGTGACATCTAAGTATTTCGTTCAATTGAACGCAACAAGGCTCTATCTAAATTTAGAAAAACTCTGGTAAAACGATTGAATAATTTGATAAAGGGAAAAACATTTTGTGTGTTTGAAAATTATTTTAGTTTTGGTTTTGTCATACGGTTTAGTTTGAAGACTAGACTGAAGTTATCTAGTCTATAAACCGAGAAAATGACATTTTTGTCAACAGAACTTCATAAACCTTTATAGTCCAAAACATTTCCATGGGTCAATAAAATTGTCTGTCGTCATGCAGAATCAATATACAAGTCGAGATAATTATTCAAAAAGTTAATTTTGATAATTCTTTAAACCTACATACGAGTTGTACACGAGTTCCTCACCTCACATGGTTGCAGATTGAACTTACACCTAAGTCGTGTAAGGTACTCACCTTCTGACCATCCAACTTCCACTCGGTGACAAGCGAGAAAGCCCTGTCAGTTGAGGCAAGCTGGAAATCGACCTAGGAACTATACACCATTGCGGATATTTGAAATTGATCCATAATATATTAGTATTCTGTTCATCTACAATTCGATGTTGAACATTTAATACGTTTTTGCAATATGATGTTGAACATTTAATACGTTTTTGCAATACGATGTTGAACATTTAATACGTTTTTGTATCTTTATTTCAATAGCTTCCTGGAAATATTACATTAACGTAAAAATTATATTTTATACATTTGCATTACTCAGACATCTTGTCTCAGGTTTTAGTGATTTTGTTTTTTACACATCTGGCAAAATTGAATTTCGCTTTGGTACAACGACTAATTTCATAGAATAAAATTAATTCTATCTAAGAGACAACATAGGCGAACTCCCTATTCCCGCTTCTGCTCCATAAATTTTATATCAACGCTGTACGCGGTTCAACTTCACACCAATATCCAACTGAATAACACTGAACGTGGAAGCAGTTTCATTATCAATGCGTTGGACTTTGTGCATATATTCCCTCCGCTGCAACAGGAATTACAAGTCAGATTTGTATATAAGATAATAATCGCATCAAGATGCATTTGTGTGCATATGGGCATTATGAACGATTGCGTACTAAGTAGGGGGATTAAATACGAATAAAATTAATCCTAAACCTATTTCGTCGACGTTCATACAGGCCTGGAACAACAGTGTTTATATCATTCGAACGTCGATTGAACCCAATGTGGATTAGTCGGTTTTTTAATTATGATGGATGTAAACATATCTGAGTGTTATTCGTTAATTAACGCGAGGGGCTACGCTACATTTTCCGCATCGTAATAGTTCCCGGGGTTTTCCGCAATTACCCCAAACCACTTCAACCCTGTGGCAAATCTCATGGCCTTTATTCTGGCTAAAAACAAGCGATGTTAAGCAGTTGAAGGAGTGGAAAGGCGGCCCGTTACATAGTCTGCATCGTAACAGTTTCCGAGGTTTTCCGAAATGGCCCCAAACCACACCAACACTATGGTGAACCTCATGACCTTTATTCTGACTAAAACGAGTAATGTTACGTAGTTGAAAGTGTGGCAAGACGGTCCGCTACATTATCCGCATCCTACTTGTTTCCGAGGTTTTCCGGAATGGCACCAAATTACACCAACCCTGTGGCGAACATCATAACCTTTATTCTGGTCAAGAACAGGTTATGTTACATAGTTCAAGGGCTGTATTCTAAACTGAAGTAGTTAACACGCTTTTCAAAGTGAAGCGCGCTACATCAAAGTCTTTCAGTACTGAGTCCCATCTCTTTAGTTGCATGAAGCTGTCTGTCCTCAGCCAGACTGTTTTATCATTGATGCACGTCACAATATTGAAGAGTGAGGGTGTGATTTAATCAAGGTATTCAAATGGGTCAAGGGTTCTAACAAGAGTGATGCAGAAAGGCCATCATATTAAGACAGGAGAGCAGGTCTAGTAGTAATGGATTAATTGGACAAATTTAGATTTATGAACTGTTTTACTAATACAGTGGTTAACGAATGGAATAGACTTAGTAACCATGCATTGAGCGATGCAACTATTGGTTGCTTTAAGATAAGGTTATATAACTTTATGAATAGGGATGACAGGCGGAAATGGACATGAAACTGCCTAATGTAGGCTTCATGGTCTTTTGTAGGCTCCTTCATTCGTATGTTCTTAGGTTCTTACGTTAAGAATAACCTGGACGGGGTTATTCTGTGTAAGAGAATAAAAATCAACGCAGGTTCTCGTTTTTTGCATGAGGAAATACGAATGCCTGATTCTGCGTTGATAATGCAGTATGCCAGTCTAATTATTTCATATCTGTCCACAATAGCTACACAGCCAACCTACCTTACAAGATGAAACCTTCTTGTACTTCGCCTCTAGATTTGGCTTCATGTCTCTTATTCCTGCTTAGAAATAGACCTTTGAGTCGGTCCAATGTTTAATCAAGAGCGCAGATGTTGCCATGACGACAGAACAGGGCGGTATTGCAAAGGCAATATATGGGTCTGGATTCTGCAAGGATTCGTGTTGATCACGTAGGATGTTGCAAGGATTAGCGTTCACCATCGTGAATCACTGTCAATGGTGTCGGATTAAGACCGGATAAGAGATAATCGAGTAGATAACCGAGTGGATGACAAAGTAGATGACCGGGTAGATTACCGAGTATGAGGAATAACGGAACGGACAACTTAAAACATAAAAACAGCATTGCCTTATCAGTGCTCACTTTTCATTCAATTAAATGCAATACGGCTGTATTGCAAGACACGTTAAAAATATTGATGAAAAATTGATAAACATTACGCCTTTGATGTGTTGTTAAAAAACGGAGCGTATATTCACGATACGAAGAAAAAAAAAAGCGAACGCAGGTGACGAAAAAAAGGCACAAATGCTCTCTCTTTGATGTAATGAAATCGTATTAAATGCAATTGAATTTCAGCAATGACAAACGCTAATGAAGAGGCAAGGAAACGAGGGAGAACCGCATTAATTAACGCGACACAAAGAAGACCGCTCGAGCCTGTAAACTTGAAAAGAATGATTCAGTTAGAAACAGACAAAAAGAATATTCAATTAACCGGTCCTCCGTATCTCTCCGGACAAAAAAAAAAAATAAAAAAAAAAATCAATAAACGATCCTCGTTGTCTCTCCCGTTTCGTAAATATTATTCCTTGGGTCTGAGTGCCCATGGGAAATAGTCATCCGGTCGGGCTATCCGAACATATAGGGTAAAGGTGATGTTTTTAGTGAAAGTTAAGGTAGTGTAATATTAGGCATTTTTCGCCAGCATGCTACTTGATTTTGCTATTTAGTTTGAGTAGAAACGACTTCGGTTATGATTTTTTGTCTCAAATTTGCAAATGTCGAAATAGTCTTGCGTTATATAATGAGAAGCTGAATGACGAAGCATAAAAAAGCTAAACATATACGAATGTTACACACATTATTGATATGTTCTTATGGAAGTCTAGAATATTGTAAAAGAAGTTTCTGCCTAAACGAAGTAGCAAAAGTAGCATACTAGCCAAGTGTCCACCTATAAGTGTTTACTGGGAATATCTCAGAGTTTCTTGACCTATTTCGACCTCAGCACTCCATGCAATTAGGCTTGGGTAGTCGAACCCACCTAACGTTTAGTTACAGGGACAGTACCTGTTATATTATTATGAGACTTTTCTAGCACCACTTAAACTATATTTCACTTTCCCCCTCCCCAGCCCCTAAGTAAAAAATACTTGGTTATTGTGTTATGGCTGGAACCTGAATTATATTTTTCTATTAATCTCTTGGTTTGTTTATCTATTTTATATACTTATCATTATTTATCAGGTGAACAGTTATAGATATCTGCTTATCACAAAAAAGCGTGGAAAAGGCAAATTCAGAACAATGGACAATCATTGTTGCACTTAGCTAACTTAGCTCACCCATTAAAGCAAATTAAAATTCATAGTTGTATTTCAAGCCTGACGTCAGTCCAATGATGTAGCGATATTGCTGCATTTTAATTTATTTCCTCGACATTCCCAAAAGAAGATAAAAGGCCCCAGAAAAATTGGTAATTATATTTTGCTAATCAAATGTATTTAGTCAAACGGCGTATCCAAATCAGACGTGTTCTCGATTAATCTCGAATTTCTAAAGGATGTATTACATACATCATCGGAAACAAGATGGATGTCTACCATGCTGATATGTATATAGTGTACCACGCCAAGGCTTAGTTCAATCAGGACTACGTAATAGCAGCATGGAATTCTTTGATTTTTACCACAAAGTGTAAGCAGTACACCACTATACTGACAAAAGTAATTAACAATTCTGACAACAAGGTTGTTCTATTGTAGAACCTACCAATTTTTAACAAAATACAGTACATCAAACACACACCTTGCCATTATACAACAAAACAGATGACCATCAACTAGATCGAAATTTCTGGGTCTGAGACAACACCCAACGACAGTCAACGACCGTATGCCACAAGACTATACGGGCGATAATTGTCACTAAGTTTCAGATCCTGGAGTCGTAGGGTTCAAGAAGTGTGCCAATGTGACTCAGGCCTTCATCCCCCGAAAGATATTAACCCTTGCACCAAGTCGATGCTCCATATAGACCATGAGCTCTCGGCCTGCTTCCTCATGGACCCCGTTTATATGCGTTGCTTTTGTTTAACTCCCTGTAGATCACCTTAACACTCTCAACCTATTTATTCATGTATCTCATGCATTGCTATTCTTTGGCTTCTTTGAAACTATTTCAACAGTGAATTTAATCGTTATGCGTCCAGTTTACCCCTAGTATTAGCCTTATGGTGATACCTGGGAAGTTTTATGGCTCCTCAGATTTCCACGGATACCACGTGAAGAATCAGTACCATAAACTTCGTTTTATCCGAGGCCAGAAGATTCTGTTCATTTGAGGAGACAGACTTGTGACGCAGTTTGGATTCGTCGCAGCCTTATCTTGTAATCCTGCTCCTTTACATGATAAGATTGTGAAAAGTGTGTCAGCCAAAATAAAGTATATAATGGGCGGCACTGTCATGAAGGGGTAAAAATAAATGCCTTGGTGTCTGCCTGACACAAAACATGATGCATGGAAACCATGATGGCATATTTGAGTTTTTTCTCTAGTTGTCTTCCAGCATCCCGTCTTGTACGAGTCAAAAACTACAAGACAGTACATCAATAACTGATTACATCATATAACCATGCTCTTTAACGTGGTCTGAATTTGATCAAAATTTCTTCTGGCTTAAGAGGTTATCACACTGGGCTTCCACGGGCTTCACCCATCAGCGCCGACAGTTGAGAGTTCGTTTGAGTAAAAACGACTTTGGTTATATTTCATTTTTCAAATCTATATATATCAAATCATCTTTCCATCATACATAGTAAAGCTGGATGATGAACTAAGAGATTATAAACCTATACGAAAGTTAGTCATACTGTTGGAATGTTCTTAGGGAATCTAGATTTCTGTAAGCGAAGTCATATTCTAGTTATTCAAATGGAAGTTGGAGGTAGGGTGTGGGATAGAAAAAAGCCCATTATGATTACCCTTTTAGACTGTACCATTCTATTCAGCTGAAGAGTTGTCTCGATAAACCATTTGGTTCTATATCACACTTATTAGATTTCATACTGCCGAAGAGCTACCGATTTCATTCAGATGAAAAGAGGTTTCCAGGCTGACGAAGTTGATATTGTTTCGATCAGTTCTTTCACCCTCACGAAGTTCGACAGCTTCTGTCACGTGTTGCTTCTCACTTCCAGACACCAAACTCCCATTCCTCTTAGTCGCCACCCACCCACCACATAAACGTGTAATACGCAATCCACAAAACATAGCAATCAAAATGCCGTAAACCTGTAAACATAATATTTGCCGAGACTGTTAGCTGCTGCCGTAGTTCTGAAGCTCATTATCTGGAATTGGAACATCAAAGGACGCCACACAATAAAGGGTACACAAATAGATAACAATAGGCAGCTGAGGGTGAGAGATCCTGAGGAGCTTGTTGGTTTCATTTCTGTGTATAAGAAGAAACAAATTGCCTCATTTTGTGGTCAAAAGCCTTTGAATATGCTGTTGCAATAGGGTAGTATAAAACAGCTTAAGGTAGTCATGTTGATGACGTTTTAACCTTATCTGATAAAGAAAAAAAAAAATATATATACATATATATTATATATATATATATATATATATATATATATATATATATATATACATATACATGTGCTAAGGGGAGAGGGTGGGGGAATATCAGATCATTTTCTGGTGGAAGGTAAGTTGAGAGTGGAGGATAGATGGAGGAAGAGGAAAGGGACAAAAGGTAGGGAGGTGCTTAGAGTGAACTCTTTAAATGAAGAGGAAAAGGAGAAGGAGTACAAGAAGAAGCTGAAGGAGGAGTGGGAGGGAGTGAAGGATAGAGTAGAGGTAGGTGTGGAGGAGGAATGGGGATGGTTCAAGGAGGGAGTCACAAAGTATGCAAAGATGGTATGTGGAACAAAAAGGACAGGAGGAAATAGAAGGAAGGGTAGTGAATGGTGGGATGAGGAAACAAAGAAGGTTGTAGAAGATAAGAAGCGAGCTTTCACAGATTGGTTACAAAATAGGACGAGGGAGTCATATGAGACGTACAAAGAAAAGAAAAGAGAAGTAAAGAAAAAGGTAAAGGAGGCAAAGAGGAGAGCTGAGTTAAAATGGGGTAAGAGTATGACAAAATTTTGAAAGTAATAAGAAGATGTTTTGGAAAGAAATTAAGAGAGGATAAGGAGGCGAATCAAGTAGAGAAGAAAAGTTAAAAGGTGCAGATGGAGAGATAATAATGGAGGAGAAGGCAGTAAGGGGAAGATGGGCAGAATATTTTAGGGAGTTGCTAAATGTGAAGGAGGATTGGGAGGGAAAGATAGCTGCAGTGGGAAATGCTAAGAAAATGAGAGTGATGAGTGAAGAAAATGGAGGAGAAATAAGGAAGGATGAAGTGAAGGCAGCAGTTAAGATGATGAAAGCAGGTAAGGCAACTGGTCTGGATGGATGCCATGCAGAATGTCTTAAGAAAGGAGGTACAGTGATGGTGGACTGGTTGGTGAGGTTATTTAATGTTTGCTGGAGAGAGGGTAGAGTGCCGGAGGACTGGAGGAGTGCTTGTATAGTTCCACTTTACAAGGGAAAGGGGGAAAAGTGTGAATGTAGTAGTTTCAGAGGGATTAGCTTGTTAAGTGTAGTTGGGAAGGCTTATGGGAGGATCTTGATTGAGAGGATTAGGAGAGGAACAGAAGGAGTAATTGGTGAGGAACAATGTGGATTTAGGACAGGTAGAGGTTGTATAGATCAGATTTTTGTGGTAAGACAGATATGTGAGAAAGCTATAGGAAAGGGGAAGGATGTTTTTTGGGCCTTTATGGATCTGGAAAAGGCTTACGATAGGGTAGACAGAAAGGCACTGTGGGAGGTTATGCGGATATACGGGATAAGAGGAAAGCTTCTAGGAGCTGTCAAGAGTTTTTATGAGAGTAGTAGAGCTTGTGTCAGGATTAGAAATGGAGAGAATGAGTGGTTCGAGGTAAAGGTGGGACTTCGTCAAGGATACGTTATGTCACCCTGGCTGTTCAACTTATATATGGATGGGGTAGTGCGAGAGGTAAATGCAAGGGTAGTGGGTCAGGGTTTGGAGATGGTTAAAGAAAATGGAGAAAAGTGGGAGGTGAGCCAGCTATTGTTTGCGGACGACACTGCGCTTGTGGCAGGATCGGAGGAGGGATTGAGGAAGTTGGTGACAGAGTTTGGGAGAGTGTGTGATAGAAGAAAGCTGAAGATAAAAGTGGGTAAAGGTAAGGTGATGAGATGTACAAAGGGTGAAAGTGGCAGTAATCTGGAAGTGAGCATTAAGGGAGAGCAACTGGAGGAAGTGGATAGTTTTAGATACTTGGGTGCAAATGTGGCAGGAAAAGCTGGAGTAAAGGTGGAGGTAGAATGTAGATTGAGAGAAGCGAGTAAATGCCTTGGTGGATTAAAGAGTGTAATGAGGAATAGACATTTGGGAATGGATGCTAAGAGGAGACTGTATGAAGGAGTAATTGTGCCAACAGCACTATATGGAGCAGAAACATGGAACATAAGAGAGGAAGAGAGAAATAGTTTGAATGTGTTTGAGATGAGGTGTCTGAGAAGTATGATGGGGGTTACTAGGCTAGATAGAGTGAGAAATGAGGAGGTGAGGAGGAGAACAGGGGTGGAAAGGGAGTTGGGAGATAAGGTTGATGAAAGAGTATTAGGATGGTTTGGACACATGGAAAGAATGAGTGAAGAAAGACTAGTAAGGGAGGTATGGAAGACAGATGTGGAGGGAGTGAACATGAGGGGACGTCCTAGGATGAGATGGATGGATGGGGTGAAGGGGGCTTTGGGGAAGAGGGGAATGTCTGTTGAGGAAGGACGGGAGAGGACAGAAGACTGGGGTGAATGGAGAATGGTTGTATATGGAAGATGTTGTGATGCATGAGGTGGAATGGGTGGGGGGATGGGGGGTGAGGTAGTGTGTGTGAGCAAAATTTTGACACAGCCCGAAGGGATTTCTCACCGTCCTCTCCTTTATATGGGGGGACGGAGAGGAGGGGTCGCCGATTTAATGAAGCGGCCTTGCTGTGGATGTGCTGTGTCCTGCGACACTGCTTCTGACCCAGGGCAGTGGACAGGGTGCAGGGATGACCCGTCATCTAGGAGGTGCTAAGATGGGAGGGAGGGTGGAGGGGTGTGGAGTGTTTTCAGGGATGGAATGGGTGGGAATGATTTTATGCCTTTTCCTTTTTGGCTACCTCCGTAGTAAGGGGGAAAAAGCCTTGGTATATGTATGTACACACACACACACACACACACACACACACACATATATATATATATATATATATATACATATATATATATATATATATATACATATATACATATATATATATACATATACATATATATATATATACATATATATACATATATATTATATATATACATATATATATATACATATATATATACATATATATATTATATATATACATTATATATATATATATATATATACATAATATATCCATATATACATGTATATATATATATATATATATATATATATATATATATATATATATATATGCATATATATATATATATGCATATATATATACATATATTTTATATATACATATATATATATATATATATATACATATATATATATATATATATATATGTATATGTACATATATACATGTATATATATATGTATATACATATACATATATATGTATACATGTACATATATACATATATATATATACATACATATATATGTATATATATATATAATGTATATATATACATATATCTATATACATATATATACATATATATATATATATATATATGTATACATATATGTTTTTACACACACATATATATATATATATATGTACATATTTATTATATATATATATATATATATATATATATATATGTACATATTTATTATATATATATATATATATATATATACATATATGTACATATGTATATATATATGTATACATATTATATATATACATATATATATATATACATATATATATATTTATATGTATGTATATATATACATAACGATATCAAGTTCGTTGTGATTGGATGGCATGGTTAATTAGACACACCAGGAGAGCCCAAAACTCTGCCCAGGAGTTAATTTTACTCTTAGAAAAATAATAATGAATATACCTAGCTCCTAGCTATATGTCAAGAGTTTTTCTACTTTATAAAGGGGGTAGCAAAGTCAAAAGGTAAGTATCCACTCCTACTTATTCCCCTCGATTCCTCCACTCTTTCCTCCCTCTCATCTTGGCTCCTTGTGGATGAAGGGTCATCCCTGTATTCCGCCTAGTGCCCAAGGTCAGAAGCAATGCATCTACAGCTAGACCGCTTAATCTGCGACCCCCGCCCCCCCAAACACCTTCTCCGTCCCCTCATGCAGAAAATAGAGAAAATGGGGAGAAATTCATTCGTGCTGCGTTAAAATATCATTCACCCGTAGCCACCCCGCAATCCCCTGCTCTTTCTTATCCTTGCATCACAGTATCATATATACAGTACATAGGTTTTCTCCACTCACCCCTGTCTCTTGTCTTCTCCCTTCTTTGCTCAACAGATATTCTCCTCTTGCTCAAAGCCTCTTTCACCCCATCTAACTCCCTCATCCTCGTTCGACACCGTTTTTTTCTCATTTTTCTTCACTTACTCTTTCCATGTGTCCAAATAATCCCAATACTCTTTCATCAGCCCTATCTACCATCTCATTTTCCACCCCCACTCTCCTCCTCACCTTCTCGTTTCTTAATCTATCCAACCTTATAACCTCTACCATACTTTAAGTATAAAGAAAAGTACGTGGAGAACCGAAACGAAGTGTTGGAGGTGGTGAATGATAGAGTAGAGGTTGGAGTGGAAGGGGAATGGTGTTTTCAAGGAGGGAGTGACAAGGTGTGCAAAGAGAGTATGTGGAACAAGGAGGATGGGAAGGAATAGAAGGAATGATAGCGAATGGTAGGATGATGAGATGAAGAAGGTAATAGAAATAAAGAAGCGAGCATTCAGAGATTGGTTACAAAATAAGACGAGAGAAACATATGAGAAGAAATATGAAAAAGAAGAGAACCAAAATAAAATATAAAGGATGCAAAAAGGAGATCATATGTAAAAGAGGATGATGATAGATAATTTTGAAATTGATGAAAATATGTTTTGAAAGGAAGAGAGAAAAGAAAAGCGAGTCAAATAGATATGAAAAGTTAAAAAGACACAGATGGATATATCTTAACGGAAGAGGTGGTAAGGAGAATATGGGCAAAGTATTTGAGAGAGCTACTGAATGTGGGAGGGGATAGGGTGGGATTGGTGATAGCAGTGGGAGGCGCTAAGAAAATGGTGGTGATGAAAGAGGAGAATGGAGGAGAAACAAGAAAAGATTATGTACAAGTATTTGTGCAAGTGATGAGAGCAGGTAAGGAACCTGAGTTAGATGGGTGTCATATGAAGTGTCTGAAGAAGGGATGCAAGTTCCGCTTTACAAGGGAAACTGGGCAAATGTGGTTATAGTAGTTTTAACGGGTTCTTAAACGTAGTTGGGAAGATTTATGGAAGGGTTTTGATTGAGAGGATTAGTAGAAACCGAGGATTGAATTGGTGAGGAATAGTGTGGGTTTAGAAAAGGTAGGGGTTGCATGAATCAGGCTTTTGAGAGAAAACTTTAGCAAAAGGTGAGGATGTCTTTAGGGCCTTTATGGATTTGGAAAAGGTTTATGGCAGGGTAGACAGGAAGGTACTGTGGGAGATATTGCAGATGTATGAGATTAGGGGAAAGCTATTAAGTGCAGTCATGAGTTCTGACGTGAGTAGTAGTTAGAATTGGAAATGGAGAGAGTGAGTGGTTTGAGGTAAAGTTGGGGCTGCACCGTGGATGTGTCATGTAGCCATGGCTATCCAATGTGTACATGGATGGGGTGATGCAGGAAGTAAATAAGAAGGTAATGGGCAGATAGCTGGAGGTGGTTAAAGAAAATTGAGAAAAGTGGGAGGTGAGCCACTTGTTTGCTGACGACACTGCGCTTGTGACAGGGTCAAAGGGGGAATTCAGACAGTTAATGATTGAGTTTGGGAATGTATGTGATTGGAGAAAGTTGAAGGTAAAGATGGGTAAAGGTAAGGTGATGAAATGTACAAAGGGAAAGGATGGCAGAGATTTGGAAGTACTTCTTAAAGGAAAGGGGCTGAAGGAAATTAATAGCTTTAGGTATTTGGGGTCGCATATGGCAGGTAAGGGAGGAGTGGAGGTGGAGGTAGATTGTAGACTGAGAGACGCAAGTAAATGCCTTGGGGGATTGAGAAGTGTCATGGGAAATGCTCGTAGGCAGCTGAGAACGGATGCAAAGAGATATGAAGGAGTGATTGTGCTGACGACACTGTATGGGGTGGAGACTTGGAAGTTAAGACAGGCAGAAAGAAGTTAGAATGTGTTTGAGATGAATAATAAATCAATAAAGTAAAAAAGAAAAGGTAGCAATAAAAGATAATTTGATAAATAAGAAAAAATCCAGATCAGGATCGTGTTCGAGATCAACACCGAAGTATAAGAGTATGTTATTTGGGTCATACTACACCTAATGTGTTGCCAGTTATTGTCTCTCTGAATCATCTAATTTTACTTGTCATTTCCCCACTGTTGAGGTGCCATTGACATTTTTTTTTTCATTCTGACATTAAGTCGATGACCATTTCAGGAATCCCAAGGATCCGCAGCTTGCAAGGAACTCCTGTTGAAACTCATGTCAGTGCTCCACAAAAAACACAAACCGCTATGATATATGCGTGAACCCAAACTGCTCAAACCATTGAACCTTCGGCAGGTGTGAACGAACCCGTGTTAGTCTTGAGCACTGCAATACCACCTCTCCTCTTGCTGTACATGCAATCCTATGTTCTTATCAAAAGTTAGACATGTAGACATATTCCTGCGTATGATGGTTCGTCTATTGTGTAGAATCTATCTTCTTCCATATGCATTACGAATACTAACGTTAATTTAGACCAAGAGTTGTTTTGAACGATCAGGAATGAGGAATTGTTGGGTGAGTCGACCACAACAATAGATGCTTACACGGTTTTATCTCCCTTACAATAGTGACGCATTTCGTGGTTTGTGTTGCGGGACTGAACGAGCAATTTCAAGTATCGAAATTGGAGTTCCTCCTCAATAAAGTCGTTAAATCAATTGTGTTTATTCAGAATTACCCCCATAGAAAACGTCACCATGGCATAAGAGTTTACATTTAGAGTTTGATTTACTTACTTTTTATATATATTTTTTATTTTAAACTTTCTTCTAGTCAACCACGAACGTTTTCGTTCTACTGGGAAGAATTTAATTCAAGAGGTTTGTCTTCAAATGCATCACCAATGCATCCTTCTTGACTGAAGGCTTTTATTTTTCTCACAAGATCCTAGTTCATTTTCCCTTTTCATATCTCTTCTCTAATCTGTTCTTTGTTCAACCTATATACTCATTCCATTTACCCTTTCGGTCATTCCTTCCCAACACACATGCTTTGATTACTACATACTATCCACTTAAGTCTTCCTTCGCCACTCCCTCTCCTGAGCCAGCTCCATAACCCATAACTCATCTGGGTAAGAGTGAGTATAAAACTTACGGAAGTAAACAAACTTTGCTTCAACACCGCTGACACTTTAAAAGCCTTTCCCGACTTGTTTTCGGAACCAGAGGCTTCCGTTAGTAATATCTTAACCTCAGTGCACCCTGCCTTCTAAGATAAACAAGAAGGAATTAAGTAAGATTAGAGTAGGCAAACACTTGCTTGTGTGTTCTCTTGATTTAGGGAAGTAATATTGAGGTTTGTGCGTGTACAGAGCATCCGTAGAGATGCAAACTTATGTGAGCTTGGGTTTGTTAGCAGTGATGAACCTGTAAGATTACAATTGATAATGCAACTTCGTATTCTAGAAACAAATGTATATGTATGTGTGTGTGTGTGTGTGTGTGTGTGTGTGTGTGTGTGTGTGTGTGTGTGTGTGTGTGTGTGTGTGTGTGTGTGTGTGTGTGTGTGTGTGTGTGTTCGTGTGTGTGTGTGTGTGTGTGTGCGTGTGTGTGTGTGTGTGTGTGTGTGTGTGTGTGTGTTTAACCCTTTCCGTCTTTGATAGGACTTACAAACTTTTCTTCTTTCTTATGCATTTTTTTAACCTTAGAGGAACCCCGAATACCAATCAATATTACCTTTTGTTCCTGATGGAAATTTCATTTTGGTTATCACCAGTGGATTTTATTTACCTCAGATGAACTTCTATGACCAAAGTTGTTTGAGTTCGAGGTCACACAACAACAATATCCTTGTCACGGCAACGACATATACGTTCGGTCAGCAAACACATTGGTCCGTTTCCTCCGATTTCCCTCAAATGCAGCTCTCCTTCTCCCGCTTCCCCTCCACCTCCGCCTACCCCTCCCTCCTCCCCCTCCCCTTCCCCTCCCCCTCCGCCTTCCCCTCCCCCTTCCTCTCCCTTTACCCTTTCTCCTTCCACTTCCACTACCATATCTCCTTACCTTTTCACATCCCACATTTCTTATCCTCCCATAACCCTTACCCTCTCACATCTCTTTCCCTTCCTACATCCCCTTACCCTCCGACACCCCCTTACCCTCCCACGTCCCTTTACCCTCCCACGTCCCTTTACAGTCCCACATCCCTTTACACTCGCACACCACCTTATCCTTCCACACCCCTTAGCCTCACACACACCCTTACCCTCCCACACCCACTTACCCTCCCACGTCCCTTTACTCTCCCACACCTCCTTACCCTCCCACACACCCATACCCTCCCACACACCCATACCCTCCCACTGACCTTTAGCTTCCAACATCCCCTTAGCCTCCCACATCCCCTTAGCCTCCCACCCCCCTTTAACCTCCCACACCCCTTTAGCTTCTCACACCCCCTTAACCTCCCACACCCCTTTATTCTCCCATACCCCTTTAGCCTCCCACACCCCCTTAGCCTCCTACACCCTTTTAACTTTCCACACCCCTTTAACCTCCCACACTCCCTTAGCTTCCCACACCCACTTAGCCTCCCGCACTCCCTTACCCTCCCACACTCTCGTTCCCTCCCACACCCCCTTACCCTCTTACACCCCTTTACGTTCCCACACCCCCTTATCCTCTTACACCCCCTTACTCTCCCATACCCCCTTACCCTCTTACACCCCTTTATCTTTCCACACCCCCTTACCCTCCTCCACACCCTCCCCCTCTCCCTGTTGGCAACCCTTTCGATGTCCAAAGTGCAAACGCGCGCACACGCGCATATATGCAAGCAGTACTCCAACGTCTTCAAGCCATCTATCTAGGGACCTTCTATTCTCCCTAGTGACCCGAGGACCAGGCTTCCAGACAACACCTGGTCGGACAATGGAATCCGCCAGCATTTTGGGTAAAACGCCCAGGACACCTGTGTCGTACAAAAGAGACCGCGCTCCTCGACTACAATAGAAAGGGTGTCTGTCCGACTCCTGTCATCATTGCTCAATCCGACGCAAAGATTTTTTTTCCAATGTGAATATGGCAACACTTGTATATATGTAAAATGTATGTAGAATTTGGCAACCCCCCGACGTTTCTCCGGAGGTTGTATTGTATGTATAAACCAGAGAGAATACTGGAACAGTAAACAAAAGACACCGTTCAGACTCTGCTTCTCCAAACACCTGTACCCTAATAATGTAGATAAAAACTACAAATCTACATCACTTCTCCTCCCCCTTCTCCTTCTCCTTCCCCTCTCCCTTGCACTTGCACTTCCAATTACCCTCTCACAACCATTTACCTTTCCCCCTTCCCCCCCTTCCCCCATTCCTTTAGCGCTTTCCTTTCCATTTTTTTTTTTTTTTAAGCTGGCGTTTTATTCGTCTTTGTTGGAGACAATCCAAAGACAAAATGCATAAATAAACATACAAATAGATAAATAGATAGATAAATAGATAAAATATAAAGATGAAAAGAAATAACAGATATGGTGAGATTTGTGAGAGACCCATCAATTTCTCACTGTTTTCGTCTTATTATGCGTTCGATTTCACACGAAACACGAAAAAAGGGGCGAACGTACACCAACAGGATATCGTTGTAATTTCCTGCCAATAATTAGATGATTTTTTCCATCATGAACAGAACGAATACCCTTTTCGTATGCACGTGCTAATGAACGTTGTTTTGCTCGTTCATGCAAAAAGGTCTTCTTGTAGCTTTGGCAGAGGGTGTTTCATATCCCTTTTCCCTGGAACAGGTGTTATGTGTCATCATTAAAGCAGATTTTGTACCCTGCTGCACATGCATATATATGTACATACGAACACACACACACACACCCTTTTCCCTCACACACATACACACACACACACACACACACACACACACACACACACACACACACACACACACACACACACACACACACACATACACACGCGCGCGCTCATACAGAAAGAAACAGATAGACAGACTGAGAGATAGAGAGAGAAAAAGAGGAAGAGTGGGGAAGGAACAGGAGAGAAGGAGGGCGCATTTATGCTTTCTTATGTGCCTTAATACTTTTGGGAGGACGAGTCGGAACATTAGCCCTCTTAAATCATGTCCTGTTTCATGTGATACATTTCACAATTAAGTCCACTGCAGTAACTTTGCTCGTTTTACTAATCCATTACTTAGTGGTATACACATCTGTTATGCATGGTCGAAAGTAAAGATATTCGTCAGAAAATTATAGCATATTACCTCCGTCTACTGATATATACCACTGAAAATTTTACTATGTTAAGAGAACTTCATTAATTTTTTCCACACTATAGTGTGTTGTATGAATTTTAGATTTATCATAGCATCTATAGGGACGACAATGATGTACTTTCATGTATATAGCATTAAATGATATTTCTATTAATACATTTTTGCATAAATTCTGTTATTTATATAATTCATATTTATACTACTGTCTATGGAAATTAAATTCAGAATTTGTTACTTTTTAATACGACATCGTAAAGTATATTTTGTGCATCGTGGCAGCTTTGCAAAATATATTATCAGACTTTTGTATCTAGGGTAATGAATATATGAGAACACATGAGCATAACAATGGGGACGACTGCAAGAAATCATAAGACCTACACTAGGCAGTTCCATGTCCCTTACTTCTCGCCATCCCTATCCTTGAAGTTATTTATTTTTCAACAATTTCAGCGTTCACTACATGATTACTTAGTCCACTCTATTGGTAAGCCAGTTCTTGCGTATTCCCTTCTTAAACTCATATTCCCCGTGAAATTTCTTGTACAATAATCATTCTTGTGAATTGAAATGACTGCCTATAAATGGTTTTATTCAAATAACATCTCCTAACCCACATATGACCACAGGGCATAAGTTATCGTTATCATCCCATAGTATGACGTCATCAGTCTTTAGGTTTAAGAAGGAAATAGACGAGATTGTTAACCAACAGAGTGGAATAGACTTAGTACCTATGTAGTGAGCGCTGAAATAAATTGTTTAAGAAGGAAATGGGCAAGAATTGGTTTACCAACAGCATAGTTAACGAATGGAATAGACTTAGCAACCATGTAGTAAGCGTTTAAACAAATGGTTGTTTTAAGAGAAGATTAGATAACTTAATGGATAGGGATGACAGGTGGTAAGGACATAGAACTACGTAGTGCATTATGGTCTCTTGCAGTGTTCTCCATTCTTATATTCTTATGTTTTGTTTATTTTTGCAGTCGTCAGGCGATTTTGTTATATTGTGAACCCTCTCTTCTTACGTTCGACTCGTTTGGTGCAAACAAGAGCTTGAGCTTACTCTGGACAGTGCTAGATAATTTTCTTCAGATGAGAGTAGCACCTTAAACTGAGGATAAGGTACGTAAACGTCTTCACATTTAGTTCGTTTTGTTGGGCGGTAGCCAAGTGGATAATATGTCGAATTCGCAAACAGGTGGTCGTAAGTTCGGATCCCGGGACTCACTGCGTGCTTCTTACGTTGGTTCCCGACGGCCCAGGCCAGGCGAGGAAGCGACTCAAACATAGACCTAAAAGAACGAACGGCTTGTAGCAACTGACAGGGCCTGGCCTACCAGAGGTTTATCATTTTCTACTTCGTGAGAGTGGGGTGGTGAGTTGTTACAATTCCAGAACCTAGATATAGAAAGTTTACAGCAGGGTTTTTTTCAGTCTATGTCCTCACGAATCCCATACTTATGCATTACTGTTCTATTACCTCACGAGGACCACTTCAACACTGATTTTAATCATTAAACAGCCACCGATTTATGTATTACTATTCTATTACCTCACGAGGACCACTTCAACACTGATTTGAATCACTGAACATCCACCGATTTATGTATCACTGTTCAATTACCTCACGAGGACCAATTCAACACTGATTTGAATCACTAAACATTCACCGATTTATGTATCACTATTCTATTACCTCACGAGGACCACTTCAACACTGACTTGAATTACTAAGCATCCACCGATTTATGTATTACTGTTCTGTTACCTCACGAGGACCACTTCAACACCGATTTGAATCACCGATTGTCGGTTATTTTGAAGTCGTGGATTCCTTCGTGATTCTATATGGGTAGAGTGTTCGTAGAGCCCAGATTGAGAGCAATTGGTTTAGAGTGATGGGATCTACTAATCCTCTTTCTGTAGATTTTTCTCTCTTTCCCCTCCACTCCTGCACGTTCATGTCCGGAATAAAGCTTTAAACTGTGCGTATCATTTCCAGAACGGCGAATTATTTCTGGAAGACAAAATGCCATTAGGCAAATGATGTGCTATATAATAATGCATTTCCAGGTTTCGTTCCTCCTCCTCCTCTTCTCCTTTCTCTTTCCCATCGTCCTGTTGCTTTTAATGCGACTCTTAGCCGAGTTCTTCTCTTCCACCTCGCATTCCACCTTTTCACAAAAGTAGTTGGACCTGTCCGATTAGGAGGTTCAGGATTTATAATACCTTTTGTCTTGGGAAGTAAGGAGGAACGAGGAAGGGAGGCAGAGAAGGAGGATGAAAGAGACGGAGAGAAAGGAGGAAGGAAGAAATGAAGGAAACAAACAAGGAAGGAAGGGAGGAAGGAGAGAAGAAAGTAAGGAAGCAAACAAGGAAAGCAGAAAGGAAAAAAGGAAAGAAGGAAGGAGAGGAGAGAGAGAGAGAGAGAGAGAGAGAGAGAGAGAGAGAGAGAGAGAGAGAGAGAGAGAGAGAGAGAGAGAGAGAGAGAGAGAGAGAGAGAGAGAGAGAGAGAGAGAGAGAGCAAAAACAAGAGTGAAAGTGAGAGCGAGAGAGTGAGAGCTAGAGAGTGAGAGCGAAAGAGCAAGAGAGGGAGAGCGAGTGAGTGATAGAGAGATTTACGTTGTTAACTGTATCAGTAATAGAAATACTTCTCATTTGTGCTATTATTCTTATCACCGATGCTTAGAAGGTTATGACTCTATTGCAATAAAACACAGGGATACCAGTTAAACTGCCCAATACATCTCCTCTTTTTTTTCTTTATTGTGCTTTAGAAAAGTGATTATATATTGATTGTTGGTACGAGTATCTTATCTATTTGCATCATATGTAATATTTCAAACATTAGAATATATGTTTCATCGAGAATATGGCCTTTCAGAGAATAGAATGAGCAATGATATGAAAACATTTCATGTATATGGATTTCGAGTTGTCTTCAATTGACAGAATTAGAAGTACTTCATGAAAATTTTATTTTATCAAATATCTATACTTAAAGAAGATCCTTAGCTTAAGAAAAAAGTAATTTATAATCAATTATTTTTTATATTGTAACTGAATTACTATGTGTGTGATCCAATCGTATTAATATAAGAAAGTATTTGCTATAATTAGTGTGTGTATATGTATACATATGTAAATGTATATATGAGTTTACGTGTGTATATGTGGAGGAAAGTGTGTGAACATGTACATATATATATATATTATATATATATATATATATATGTATTTGTGTGTGTGTGTGTGTGTGTGTGTGTGTGTGTGTGTGTGTGTGTGTGTGTGTGTGTGTGTGTGTGTGTGTGTGTGTGTGTGTGTGTGTGTGTGTGTGTGTGTATGTGTGTCGCGTGTGTGCGTGTGTGTGCGTGTGTGCGTGTAATCATTTACCTGCCTACTATTTCTTTCTTTTTTTGCGTGAAACTTTATCCATGTTTTCATTTATGTATTTTACAATTCTAAAAGTATTCCATATTTCCAATTTGTATTTCTGTTTGTCTCTTGTGCTTCTTCGTTTACCCTTTCAGGTCTCTTAGAAACATTTTTAATAAATAGAAGTATCTACTATCAAAAATCACAGAACTATGGAAAAGTGACATTTAGTCCAGAAACTGGGCTTACCATTTCCATCCTTTCTATTCGTAAAAAAAAAAAAAAAAAAAAAAAAAAAAAAAAATCTTCAAACAACACAACTGCAGCGTTCCTATTCAAATTCCAAACATTCGTATTTTCTTTTTTCTCAATTATTTTTTTCTATTCTGTCTCCCCAAATAGTAGTGTGGTTTAAAATGTCTAAAACAAGGAATAGGAAATAGCAAAACATTTGACCCAAAACTTATTTTATTCACTTTTGGCCGTTGTTTGTTTTCATCTTCAATCCAGCAACTTGCAACCGCTTTAAGAATAATTAGATCTTAAAAAATTCAAAATTGGTGGATATATCTTCTTAATATATGACCTATAAGAATATAGGAGACTACAATCTATTGGTAAACCAGTTGTTACCTATTTACTTTCTGCTCCTTCTGATGCCAGAGTATTTTATTCATTTTAGTGGTCTCACTCTGGACTAAAAGATGTTTTAATCAGTCAAAAATCTTTAATCACCGAAGTACATTTGGTCCGCACTGTTGTCAACCGTCTGGTATGAGTTGCATGAGGGAAAACAAGTTCAAAGTGAGAAAACAAGTTCAAAGAAAGAAAACAAGGTCGAAAAGAGAAAATAAGTCCGAAGAGAGAAAACAAGTTAAAGAGAGAAGACAAGTTCAAAGAGAGGAAACGAGTTTAAAAAGAGAAAACAAGTTTGAAGAGAGAAAATAATGTCGATGAGAGAAAACAAGTTAAGAAAAAAGAAAAGTTGAAAGAGAGAAAACAAGTTCAAAGGGAGGAAACGAGCTAATAAGAGAAAACAAACTCAAAGAAAGAAAACAAGTTCAAAGAGAGAAAGCAAGTTCGAATACAGAAAAACAAGATCAAAGAGAGAAAACAAGTTCAAAGAGAGGAAACGAGTTTAAAAATAGAAAACAAGTTTGAAGAGAGAAAACAATTTCGAAGAGAGAAAAAAAATTCGAAGAGAGAAGACAAGTAAAAATAAAATTGAAAGAGAAAAAACAAGTTCAAAGGGAGGAAACGAGTTCAAAAAGAGAAAACAAATCCAAAGAGAGAAAACAAGGTCGAAGAGAGAAAGCAAGTTCAAAAAGAGAAAAGCTTTAAGAGAGAAAACAAATTCAAAGGGAGGAAACGAGTTCAAAAAGAGAAAACAAATTCAAAGAGAGAAAACAAGGTCGAAGAGAAAAAGCAATTTCGAATAGAGACAAATTTCTGAGGTCATCTCTTTAATGAAGAAGCCATCGAAACGCTGCATTCGTGTCTTGAAACATAAAAACTTCTTCAATTACTTCTTTTTCTTTTCACCATCATTATCATCTATATTTCCTTCTTATACTTCTTCTTGTCCTCTCTTATTCTTTTTCACTTCTCTTCTTCCTTTTCTTCTTCTATCTTTCTACTTTATTTCTATTTTTATTTTTTTCCTTTTCTCTTATTTCCTCTTTCCTTATGATTATTTTATTTTTATTTTTCTTCCCTTTCTTTATCTTTACCTCAATCTCAGCTTTTGATGCAAACTCCCAGTTTAAACTAGTTTGTAAATCTAAGTGATCATCCACAATGTCTAATTTTCTATCTCAGTAACATTACGACTGATGCAGAAGAAAAGAATGAAGGGATAATTACAGTCGAGAACCACACTAAAGTGCTTCAAACGTGGAGACCTCGCAATGTAAAGTCATCTAGTCTGATAGCTCTGTACCCAATGACTTGAGGTCGTTACTCACTACTCCCTTTTATGGCAGCTGTGTACCACAAAACGACCCTTTTGTCGAGTGAAAATGAACATAAAACACCAATGCCGGATTAGTGCAGACTTTGCGTCTATTACTGACAATGTTTCCATATCCTATATCCCTCCCGAGACGCCCACACAATAAAAAAGATAGTTTATCTGTGTGATAAGTTGCTTGCTTGTTTGCGTGTGTGTCCGTGTGTGTGTGTGTGTGTGTGTGTGTGTGTGTGTGTGTGTGTGTGTGTGTGTGTGTGTGTGTGTGTGTGTGTGTGTGTGTGTGTGCGCGCGCGTATGTGTATATATTTTCAAGTATATCTGATACAAAGAAATCTTATTTCTTAATTCCTTACGAGATTATCTCAGAGAATATCATAATTTTGGTCTAGTTGACAGAATGCCAGAGAACATCATAATATTGGTCTAGTTGATAGAATATGTAATTGATGCAGTCATATACCAAGTCATCATATTTACAAAACAAATTTGTTTCCCAATTGGATATACATATACATACATACATATTATATATATATTATATATATTATATATATATATTATATGTATATGTATATATATATATATATATATATATATATATATACATCATAATAAAGTAGTATCCTCTGTCTGTCTGTTTATTTGTTTGTTTGTACACGAACTCCTCCTAGGGTTTTAGAGATAGACCCCCATAACGATATATATTCTGATACCCTATCACTCCAGGTACTTGGATAACTATATTTCAATTTGAAAAAAAAAATGGTTGGGGTTAAGGGTTAAAGTTAGGAGGTTTATGTCGCGTAGTATTTTGTGTGACTTAAGAATTGACATGATTAAACAAACCATTGTATTTATCCATAAATATTATTTATATTTGTGAAATTAATATTGCCATAAACCATGATAGCTTTTGTAAGAAGAAAGCATGTTTATGGAAAATGAATGTATAATTTTACCAAATATTGAAATATTAGTTATTTTCATTTACTTTATGTGCGGGCGGAAATAGTTCATTCACAAACTCCTACGTTTTTGCAAATAAACCCCTATAACGTTATATATTCTGAAGAAAAGTAAACTAGATTCATTTCTTCACCTTTCAGCTGTAGACATTTATTGTCAATCCACACACACACACACACACACACACACACACACACACACACACACACACACACACACACACACACACACATACACATGCACATATACACGCACACAAAAGAATGTGTACACATGATATTTGTGTTTGTGTATGCATGTATTTTCAAACTAGGGTTTCCCAACTTCGGGAGGGGGAGTATTTACAGCTACATTTAATTTAAAAAAAAATATTTTGGTTAGGGTTAAGGATTAAAGTTATGTGGTTTACGGTGAAGGAACACGCCACTACTGTAATCCCCTCTTAAGTCATTATTTTTGTAACATAAGGATCTATACAGTATAATTAAACAAACAATTGTATGTGTTCATGAATATTATCTATATTTGTGAAATTAATGTTGCCACAAACCATGATAGCTTTTGTAAGAAAAAATCATGCAAATGTAGAATGACTATAATTTTACCAAATGTTGAGATATTGCTTATTTTCATTTAATTTTAGTACGGCGGAAATTTATTATTTACAAACTCTTCCTATGTTTTTCCAAATAAACCCCTATGACCATATATATTCTGAAGATAAATAAAGTAGATACAATTCTTCACCTTTTAGCTGTAGGCATCTATTGTCAATCCACACACACTCACACACGCACGCAAAAGAATGTGCACATGATATCTGTGTTTGTGTATGCATGTATTTTCAAACTAGGGTTTCCCAACCTTCGGGTAGGGGGCGCACATCTGGGAGGGGAAGTGTTTAAAGCTATATTTCATTTAAAAACAAATTTTGGTTAGGGTAAAGGGTTAAAGTTAGGTATGGTATGGTTAGGTTAGGGATTATTCACGAACTCGCAGCAACGCGCGAGTAATTGGCTAGTATATATACATATAGTAAATTATTTGTATTACACATATATATATATATATATACATATATATATATATATATATATATTTACACACACACACACACACACACACACACACACACACACACACACACATATATATATATATATATATATATATATATATATATATGTGTGTGTGTGTGTGTGTGTGTGTGTGTGTGTGTGTGTGTGTGTGTGTGTGTGTGTGTGTGTGTGTGTGTGTGTGTGTGTGTGTGTGTGTGTGTGTGTGTGTGTGTGTGTGTCTGTGTAAATAATAGAAAAAATTCTAGAAGTCTACTACATGTAATTGTCACATTGACAGTTTCTAGATGCCAAAATAATCTTGTTATAATGCTTAACTTCAAAATAAAAAAGTGTCTATTAACTTACCTTTTCTTCCACTTTCTCTCCCAACAATAACTTTCTCTCGTCTTCCATTTTGTGTGCTCCATCGCCTCTACTCTCCCCCTTCCTCCGCTCCTCTTTTTTCCTCTCCTCTCTCATTTTCTTCTCTCCTATCCCATTTCCTCCCCTCCCCTCCCTTTTCCTCCTCCCGTCTCCACTTTCCTCCTTTCTTCTCCCCTTTCCTCCTGTTCTCTTCCCTTTCCTCTTGTCCTCCCCATTCCGTTCTCTCTTCTCTTCTCCTCTCCTTTCCTCTTTTCTTCTTTCCTTTCCACTTTCCTCCTCTCCTTTCCCCCTTTCTCCTCTCCTCTCCCTTTTCCTCCTCTCCTTTTCCCTTTCCTCCTCTCTCCTTCCCTCCTCTTTTTCTCCCCTCTCCTCTCTCCTTTCCTCCCCTACTCTCCTCTTCCCTCCTATTCTCTCACTTTTCCTCCCCCTACTCACTTCTTCCCTCCTCTCCTCTCCCCTTTCCTCTTTTCTCCTTCCCTTCTTTCCCATACCGTTTCCTCCTCTCCTCTCCCCTTCCCTCTTTTTCCTTGCCTCCTGTCCTCTACACCTTTCCTCCTCTCCCCTTTTCTCCTCCCTTCTCCCTTTTCCTCTTCTCCTCTACACTTTCCTCCTCCTCTGTCTTTTTTCCCTCTTCCCCTCCCCTTTTTTCTCCACGGCTCTCCCCTTCCCTCCTCTCCTCTCCCTTTTTCTTGTCTTCCCTCCCCTTTCCATCTCTACTCTCCTCTTCCCACAATAATTATATCTTTACAAATGACAGTTTCTTTCTCTTCATTTTCCTCCCTCTCCAAATACCGTTTTCTTTCGTCCTCCATTGCCAGCCCTATACATCCCCTTCTCCATGGTTTGCCCCTATACTCTTCCAGTCCTCTCCCTCCTCACTCTACCTATGCCATTGTCATCATTCTCTTCTTTATTGTTTCATTGGCTAGATGTCATTCCTGTCGGTTTCCTGTTTTATTATATGAAGCAAACGTCCTCAGGCATGTAGCCTTTGCATTCTCTGCCTCGTAGCTGCCTTGTTAGCTGCCCGGTCATTATATCCTTTTTTTTTTTTTTTCCCTTTACAGTGGAACCAATTTAATTTTAATCTATAGTGTCGAGGAGATGTCATGGGCATGTCATGGTCTAGTCACAAATAAATCACTGATGCGTCACAAACAGGTCATTGACCATTTTCAGACTTATCAGACATGTCACAGATCTGTCATATGTGTTGGACACAAGGGTAGGTCTCTCATATAAGGCCTCTGCATAGCCGTCTCCTTCACTCCTCACCAGCTCTCCGAGAACAGCATACCACCTCTACGGTCAATAAAGTCCTCTCACCCTGAAGAAGACTCTTATTGAGGTGAAAAAAACTCCGATTTTTTATGTTATTGTCAACAGTTTTTACATGCTGTTACATACTTTACAATAGTATTCATCGGCATTTTTTAGCACCTTTCCTTTTCCGAGCACCATATATGATTTCGTCCCAAAAGTTGAATGAGGATGATAAGTTCTTTCTTAAACTAAAAAAATTACAACTCAAAATAGTTAAGTGTATTAGCGCACTTAATTCTAACCAATATACATATACATATATATATATATATACATATACATATACATATAATTATTCATATACATATATATATAAATATATATATACATATACACACACACACCACACACACACATACACACACACACACACACACACACACACACACACACACACACACACACACACACACACACACACACACACTGGTACCGGAATGTTTGGGTGCAAAATTACAGGCGCCAAAACTTTTTGCTAAACTCAAAACACACAAAAAATATCCATTTTCAATCAAACTTTCCCCTATTTTTCAATGCTAGCGTCTGTATCGTTATTTAAACGAGACAATACGTACCACTCTGTTTAGTCGATCCCTGGACCACGTGGTGTCAGTTTGCGAATATCTCTCACGTGGACTAGCCGATTTTTTGCTGTAGTATCTGTTTTCGTGCCTAGATATCTCCTTAATTGAAAGTGGTAAAGAGCTGGGAAGAGAGACAATTGTAGACATTATAACCTCCTTTAAAGAGGATTATAATGTAAATATATATATATATATATATATTTGCATATGCATGTGTTTGTGTGCGTGCATGTCTGGAAATGTACAAGACGCTGATATGAGAGATTTCATCTAGACTTCTTCCAAGTCAGAATCTAACCCTCACATCCGTAAAGCCTTCTGTTCTTTGAGAGAACAAAATCTACACGAGATTGTGGAGATCCTCATCAAGCCGAGACGGTTTGTATGTCTCCTCCATTTTGTGAAAGTGTTGCTTCTCTGAAACTATAGGTCCCTGTTTAACCAACAGACGCGTCTCTTGCACGGGAAGAGAATCCATTCCTGGACTCTGATTCGCTCAGTGTACCCAAGAAATAAAAGACATCGACATCGATAACGTCTTGAGCGATTAAACGTCTTCCGTTTCAAAGAGATGGAAGGTGAAACCTCAAGATGGATCGTCGCTCAGGCTCTCGAAGTCGTGCATAGAAGCAGGTGTTTTCTTCGAAGTCAGAAGCTTCTGGCAAAGGTCTTCCAGATCGGAGTCTTTGTTCCAGCAATTACCTTTTCAGGCTCGTTCAAGTAAATCCGTATTTAATCAGTAGAAGTTGACGATAAAGGAAGAGACAGGGGAAAGAACAAAGAGAAAGACAAACTAACAGGACAAGAAGAGGGCGGAAAAGATGAAGAAGGGAAGAACGAAGAAGACGATGACAAGAGCAAAAACGGATGGAATAAAAGTGAATAGAACAAACAAGCGGACAAAAACAAGAAAAAGAAAAAAAGAAGAGAATGACAAAGAATTAGGAAAGAACAAAGAGGGTTGGAAGGAAGAGGGCAGAATACCAGAGCAAATTCCAAATGCAAGGGGAAAAAAAAGGGGGGGGGCACACAGATACAGAAAAGAAAAAGAATATGACATTAGATATTAGAGTGAATACGATGAAGAATAGCTCATGGAAATGGAAGAGGAAGAAGAGGAATAGGAGGAACATAAGAACAAAGGAATGAAGAGGACTGCAAGAGACCATAAGGCCTACACTAGACAATTCCATATCATCACCTATCATCCCCATCCATAAAGTTATCTAATCTTCTCTTAAAGCAACCGATATTTTCTTCGTTCACTACATGGTATCTAAGTCCATTCCATTCTTTAACCACTATTGATGAACTTGTTTTTGCCTATTTCCTTCTTAAATCTAAATTTATTCAATATAAACTCATTACTGCGAGTCCTACCCTGCTGTCTTAAAATGATGACCTTGTCTTCATCACCCTTGTTAAAGCCTTTGATCCATTTGAACACCTCTATTAGATCACCCCGCACTCTATGTCTTTCCAGAGTGTAAGTTATGGTGCTTAAGCCTCTCCTCGTAAGGCAAATTTCTATGCCTATGTATCATTGTAGTCATTCTCCTCTGTTCTGATTCTAGTGAGTTGATATCCATTCAATAGGACGAAGACCGCCAATACTGCACCGCATTGTCAAGGATGGGTCTAACTAACGCCAAATAGGAGAGGAAGAAGATGAAAAAGAGATAAAAGAGAAGGGAAAAGAAGAAAAGGAGAGAGAGGGGGAAGAGAAGAAAGAAGAGTAAGAGTAGGAAGAGGAGGGGAAAGTGGAAAAAGGGGAAGAGGAGGAAGGACGGAAAAGAAAAGGGAGAGGAGGAAGACTAGGAGAAGAATAAAAGTCAGCACAGGAGAGAAAAGAACAAGTAGAGGTGGAAGAGGAAGAGAAAAAGACGGGAAAGAGAAAAGGGAGGAGGAGGAGGAAGAGGAGGAGGAGGAGAAGGAGGAGGAGGAGAAGGAGGAGGAGGAGAAGGAGGAGGAGGAGAAGTAGGAGGAGGAGGAGGAGGAGGAGAAGGAGGAGGAGGAGAAGGAGGAGGAGGAGAAGGAGGAGGAGGAGGAGGAAGAGAAAAAGGAGGAGAAGAAGAAGGGCGAGAATGAAGAGGAAAAAAGGAAGTAGAGTTAAGTGGAGGAAAAGAAACAGGAGGAATAGGGAAAAGAGAAGAAAGGTGATAAAGAAAAGAAATAGGAGGAAAAGAAGGAAATTTATGAAGAGGATAGCTAGAAGGATGAGGAAAAATGATGAGGATTAAGAACAGGAGGCATAGAATGAAGAGGAGGAGGGGAAAGAGGGATAAAAGGGGCAGAGGATGAGAACAAAGAAGAGGATGTGGGGAATAGAGACGGTGAACAAGATGCAGACAGTAAATAGGATGAAGATGATGAGGATTCAAATGGTAAATAAGATGAAGAGAAGGAAAATAAAAAGAGATTAAAGAGAATAAAGAAGATGAAAGAGGATGAAGAGGATACAAAAGATAAATCGGATAAAAGGTTTAGAATAGATAAAGAAGGTAAAGAAGGTGAAGAGAATAGAGGAGATAAAGAGGAAAAGAGGATTAATGAGATGATGAGATGAATAGGATGAAGAATATAAAGAGGATGAAGAATATAAAGAGGATAAAGAGCATTCCAAAATCATATACAATGAATAGTTTAAAGAAATTTTCAAAGCAATTTGCTTTAACCTTACTGAACTTTTAGTCAGTGAAGGTCAAAGTGTGTCTCTCAAAACATTCTTAATTTACATACATTAGAGGGTCTGGGAGCCTTTGGTGCGTGCCGAGTCTGAAAGCTTCTGCCTTATGAACGAATCCAAGAACAAGACAGAGAAGACAAGGTCAAAGTTCAATGTGAAATCAAAACACGACCATGATGGTGTACGAACCACGTTGTATAATTGACCACATGGCATCAGAAAGGACCCGCTGCGACCTGTTGACACACCTACCTGTAACAACGTGACCCAACATAACCCAATCCAATGCAATTATTCCTAATTACGCACCACGGGTGCTTCCCACGTGGTATGTACGAGGGAGCTTCATAAAGTTCGTGGAAAAAGTCCATAACTACAAACTATTTGGAAGGAATTTGATTTCAATGCACCTAGATATTCCTGTACCAACGTGTTATAACGAGTTCAAACATTAACCCATAAATGCAGGTAATAACGAATCGCCGCCAGATGGAATTCAGACACCATTGAAGCAACATGGAATCCACCAAAATAGAGTCAAGGACAAACATTAAATTCACGGTGAAACTCGGTTGGGAGAATAGGCAAATCATTGACATTCTGTGAAAAATTTATGGTGACAATACTCCAAAGAAATAAACAGCCTACAAATGGATAAGTCTGTTCAAAAGTGTAAGAAACGAAATTGATATGACCCCCGTAGTAGCAGGTCATTAACGTCAGTTTGTGAGAAAAACATTGATACTGTCCGTGACATGAGTGAAAAAATAAACGAATAACTACTGAATCAGTAACAGACACACTCAACATCTCTATGGGTTCTGCACACACAATTCTGGTAGAGAGTTTGGGGCTAAGCAAGCTTTCCGCTCGATGGGTCCCTAGGTTGTTGCGCTCGGGTCATAAACAATTAAGGGCAGATCTTTCAATGGAATTTTTTATTAAGTGTGATGAAAACTGAAGCTTTTCTGCAGATAATTTTAACAGGGAATGAAACATGGCTCTACCAGTACGATTACGAGGACAATATTCAATCTAAGCAAAATCTGAGTGTTCAAAAGGAAAGGTCTTCTCCGATACAGAGGAGATTTTGCTGGTTGACTTCCTCGAGAACAATAACACATTTACGTCTGCTTATTATGAATGCATTTTGAGAAAACTGTCCAAAAAATCTAAGAAAAAAACGCCTTGGAAACCTGCATCAACGCGTCCTCTTCCACCATGACAATGCAAACGCTCACGGTGCTCGGCAGACAAGAGCTGTGCTACGTGAATTTTGATGGGAAATCATCCGACACCCCTTTACAGCCGCGATTTAGCCCCATTCGACTTCTTTTTGCTTTAAAACTTAAAAAAACACATTGAAAGGTACCAATTTTTCATCAGTTGAAAATGTAAAAAGAGCTACTCTGACATGGTTCAGATCACATGATCCTCAGTTATACTCATACGAACTTAAAGTCTGGTATCAACGTTTACAGAAATGTATTGACCTAATGGAGCATGTGTTGAAGAATAAACATCATAAACTATTTTTTCATACTCTCCTTTTTCACAAAGTTTTTGAAGCCCCTTCGTATGTAGACTTTGGCCAAATGTAAAGTTAGCTCAGTTCTAATATTAACAATAAAGAACGAACTCGCTGAAACTCTTTCCTTCTTGTCGCTATCCCAACCGACTCCAAAACCGCTACAAATAAAACGCTGTACACAGCTTGTGTCAACATTTCCTTTGTCTCCCATTGTTGATCGTATCCTCGATATATTCTAAATCATGTCGTAGACTTGGGATTTTGTATCGGGAAGATTTTTCTTAGCAATATATATATATATATATCTATATATATATATATATATATATATATATATATATATATATATATATATATACATAGTCCTGCATAACTATCTATTGAACATGACAGTATAGTTTTAAACTCAAAATACGGGTAATTTACCTTTCTTTTTTTTTTTTAAGATCAACCGGCGAAGAGAGCTGGACTTCAGAGAGACATTATTTCGAGTTTTACTTTTTTATTTCATTTTATTTTTATCATTATTATTTTTTCGGTAGTAGCGTTTTGGGTGCCACAAAAATTTATGTAATCAAGAGATGGAAAATCACAACTGGGAAATGTAACGTCCCTTCTTCCTGTCTGGGTCCATAAATATGGTATACAAGCAGTGCGATTCCTCAAGTTACTATGGACTGTAGTTTACCAGCCCTTCTATCCTTATGGACAATCTCGCGACATATTCTTCAACATGTATAACATACACAATCAATACAAAAAGCTAGGTAGACATTTGTATCAAATAAGAAAAATCTAAAGGCCACCATACTTATAAAGAAGAGGTCGTTGGCACACACACACACACCCACAAATATATATATATGTGTGTGTGTATATATATATATATATGTATATACATATTACATATATATATATACATATATGTATATACATATTACATATATATATATACATATATATACATATATATATATATATATATATATACACATATATATAGGTAAAGCGGCAGATGTAGATAGAAAGATACGAGGATAGACAAACAGATATGGATAAAGATAGAGATAGATAGATAACAAAAAATCTAAAGCCTTCTGTACCTTAAATGAAGTTGAAGATAATCTGAAGGGGAATAAGGTCACCGATTAATACTCTAGCACAAACGAATAGAACAAATTTCGACCATCTCCTACAGTTGAAAAACCATGACGACTCTCATCTGGAAGTTCAAAGTATCTCTTGAATCACCCTACCCGTCATCTTCATCGATATTCTTGCCGCTAGTAATTAGCCATAACATGAGGCCATAATATGGCAATATAAGCTAAACCAGTGATTTTTAACCAAGGGGGCGCGCCCCCCTAAGGGGGCGTGGATCATTTCCAGGGGGTGGGGGGCGCGAGCTTTTGGGTGAAAAGTATAAGTTTTTCCAGTTAGTGATTACTTTTACAACAGCATGGGCCAGTACTATAAGCATAAACATATGAATTATTACAGAATTCTTCTTACTAATGACCCGTTAGAGTGAGACCCGTTTAGGCAGAGCGTTTCTTCCGAGGTTGTCTTCGTCGGTTGAATCGTACGATGACGTCATGATAAGACGGAAGCTGATTGGCTAGTAAATTCTCGCGCGATGCTATCAATGTGTGGGACGGTGTGACTGAGACAATTGCATTTCACCAGTCGTTGTGTGATTATTGCTTATTGTTGTGTTGGCCTCATTTGTTCTACATATTTACATAGATACAAAACATCAAGTATTTTGCAATGAGTGCTAAGAAACGGAAGTACATTGAAGATTACATTCGATTTGGATTTGTGTCTCTCCAAAGGGGTGACACCGAGGTTCCACAGTGTGTGATATGTTACAAGACTCTGAGCAATGATGGAATGCGGCCTTCACGCCTGGAACGCCACTTGAGGACATCACATCCTGCTTTAGTTAACAAGCCGAAGGCATTCTTTGAAACTAAAAAAGACACCTTGAAGCGAGCTAAACTGGACGACAGTGGGTCATTTCGGCAACAATCTTCAAAGGTTGTTGAGGCTTCCTATGAGATCGCTATGTTGATTGCAAAGAGCAAGAAGAGTCATAACATTGGAGAGTCTCTCATAAAACCAAGTATATTATGTGCAGCAGAACTCGTTTTGGGGAAAGATAGTGTAAATAAGCTTTCCCAGATTTCTCTGTCAAATGATACAGTCAAGAAAAGGATAGATGAATTATTTCAAGATATCAAAGTTCAGACTCTCGACCAGGTAAGAGCCTCCCCTGTTTTTGTCATCCAGTGTGATGAAACGACTGATGTCGCTCAGTGTTCTCAGCTTCTGATGTATGCTCATTTTGTATCAGGCAATAATATAAAAGAGGAAATTATGTTATGTCACCCGATGGAAAGTTTCACAACAGCAGAAGCTATTTTTGCTGTTATATCAGATTTTTTCCAGGAAAATCAGCTTTCTTGGGAGTCGCTGGTAGGAGTGTGTACTGATGGAGCACCAGCCATGCGTGGTTTACGGTCTGGGTTTGTCACAAAGGTGAAAGAAAGAAATCCTTCCGTAATGATTACACACTGCATACTTCATCGGGAAGCCTTAGCATCCAGAACTTTGCCTGTTGAAATGATGGACGTCTTGAATGTGGCTATCAAGATTGTCAATTTTGTCAAAGCTGGAGCCTTGAACAGTCGTCTTTTTAAGCTGCTGTGTAAGGATATGGAATCCGAACATGAAGCCTTGCTTTTTCACACGAACGTGCGATGGTTGTCAAAAGGAAATATTCTTGGAAGGCTTTATGAGTTACGAGAAGTAGAAACATTTCTAGATTCACAGCAGAAAGTAGACCTTTATGACAAATTTCAGTCTGAAGCCTTTCATGCAACCTTAGCCTACCTGGTGGATATTTTTGAGGCATTGAATGCTGTGAACCTCAAACTACAAGGAAAAAACATCAATATCCTCGTGCACCATGACACCATTCGTACCTTCATGGCCAAACTCGATCTTTGGAAATGTCGAGTTCTACAGGGAAATGTAGCCAGTTTTAGAAACTTAGATACGGCTCTCGCTGACAGTAACCTCGACTCTGAGTTAAAAGAGCAAATAATCACTCATCTAAGTGACTTGAAATCGGAATTCGTCAGATACTTCCCAGATATAGACGACAAGCGTGAAGCATGGAAATTCATCAGGAATCCATTTCAATGTGAAGTAGCTGATGTAGCTGAAGAAGTCCAAGAAGAGTTCCTAGAGTTTGAAGTTCGACTCCACAGCTAAAGAAGACTTCAAAGATATGGATTTGGAGACTTTCTGGGTCAAATACCTTCATGTTTACCCTTTGACCTCACACCAGGCTCTTCGGATTCTAACAATGTTTGGATCCACATATATGTGTGAAACGGCATTTTCCACGCTCGTTTCTATCAAGACTAAGTACAGAAACCGCCTCAACGTTGAAGGCGACTTGCGTTGTGCACTCTCGAGCATTCGACCGCGTATTCTAGATCTGGTAGCTAAGAAGCAGTGCCAAATATCTCATTAATCATGTACCTATTCGAAAGTGTCAAATGTCAAATTATTGTAATTTATACTTAATAAATGGACTAAAAAGACATTGCCGTTTCTATTTTATTTTTAAGTTAGAGAATAATATTTACCTATATATGCGAGGGGGCGTGAAAAAAATAGTAGTTCGTAGGGGGGGCGTGGTAATGAAAAGGTTAAGAACCACTGAGCTAAACAACAACGCCTGTATGGGTTACTGACTTCACGTTTTACGTAGTCTATATCTTAAGGACTTTAGTGACATACCTACCGCTCAGAGTCACTTAGTATTTATTTATTTTTTTTATATAAACTCACCTCTATATGAAGAGATAGTTGACCAATGTTAACTCCTATTATTTCGGTCTGCTACCCTCCTGAATATCTGTTTTACCACTGCTATGATTACACCTCTGCAGTGCTATATTACCCCCTAAGATAGAAGCGCTGGTTATTACTGGTAGAATACTAAATTCCCGCTCACTACATAGATTGTGTCACCTTAAGAGGCGAGAAACAATTCGCAATAAATAAATAAATAAATAAATAAATAGATAAATAAATAAATAAATGAATAAATAAATAAATAAATAAATAAATAAATAAATAAATAAATAAATAAATAAATAAATAAATAAATAAATAAATAAATAAATAAATAAATAAATAAATAAATAAATAAATGAACAAATAAATAAATAAATAAAATGAATGAAAAAAGGTAATGGTGAAAGGTTGACTACGCCAGGAGGCCAAAGCCACCACAGTTGCCTTTGATTGCGTTTTCGGGGCTGTTGGGGCAGGTAACAGTCACTGCTGGGAATCGGAGAGAAGTTTGGGAATCAAACCCTCAACTAAATGTATTTCAGACCAGCACGCTTCCGGATACGCCAACAACTATGTCTTTTATAAAATGCACCTAGCCTGAAAGATCGCTGATGTTAGTCTCCCTCTCGTACAATATTTTCATCATCTTCTAAGCTATTTATCTTCTTACTTCTATAAATTATACAACAATTCAAAGACATTAAACTTGGTGGAGAACAGTTCTCCGTGTCTACGCCGTTCGAATCTCTTTAAGTCGTATCCCACTTCCTCTTACTAAGAAAAAAGAAGAAAAAAAAATATAATATATATATATATATATATATGTATATGTATATATATATAATATATGTATATATATATAATATATCTATATATATTCATATATATATATAATATATGTATATATATGCTAATAAGAACACGGGTACGTGTGTTCACTTATGCAAAGTAGACCACTTGGAAAAAAGAAACTAACGAAGCAGAGCGCTTTCGTATATTACATCTTCAGTGCAACAAGTACATAGTGATAGGAATACATAGACAATATATACATGATACAAAGGAACAAGGACAGTTTGAATAAGCGTAGCGACCAATTACCCCCTGGAGAGCGGAAGGTCATTGTCAATTATCTTAAGATGGTGGGGCGACATCAGGTCACAGTCGCCAGAGTCACTGTTTCTACTAATGATATAGGGCGACATTAGGTCAATTCGTTGGGTTACATTTTACCTGATATTATCTTACTAATTTCTTGACAAATGAAATTATCAAGTTTGTACAAGCCTTTATGTAGGTTGGTATTTTGATTATTGGTGGTATGAATCAAACTGCACAATATTAAATTTCTTGCTATTATGTTGTTGGTATAATAGGGGTAATGCCCAGGCAATCTAGAGATAGAGATAGAAACAGTGACCCTGGCGACTGTGACCTGATGTCGCCCCACCATCTTAAGATAATTGACAATGACCTTCCGCTCTCCAGGGGGTAATTGGTCGCTACGCTTATTCAAACTGTCCTTGTTCCTTTGTATCATGTATATATTGTCTATGTATTCCTATCACTATGTACTTGTTGCACTGAAGATGTAATATACGAAAGCGCTCTGCTTCGTTAGTTTCTTTTTTCCAAGTGGTCTACTTTGCATGTATATATATATATATATATATATATATATATATATATATATATATATACATATATATATACATATATATACATATATACATATATATACATATATACATATATATATATACATATATATACATATATATATATATATATATATATATATATATATATATATATATATATATATATGTATATAAGGGTGGGGGTCTGATTATACCGTCTGACCCCTCCGTCACTTGCATGCATTCTGTGAGAAACGGGGAGACCACGGGGAGCACCTAAACTGCGCTACAAGGACCAGCTGAAGCGCACCCTGGCAATGACCAACATCCCTGTAGGATGGCTAGACCCAATCCCCGTCCCTTTCTTCTCGCCTCTTACGATCCAAGTAGAATTACTTGGTGGCAGTATTCTTTTCCCCCACCAGGGGAATATCAGATCATTTTTTGGTGGAAGGTAACTTGAGAGTGGAGGATAGATGGAGAAAGAGAAAAGGGACAAAAGTAAGGGAGGTGCTTAGAGTGAACTCTTTAAATGAAGAGGAAAAGGAGAAGGAGTACAAGAAGAAGCTGAGGGAGGAGTGGGAGGGAGTGAAGGATAGAGTAGATCTAGGTGTGGAGGAGGAATGGGGATGATTCAAGGAGGGAGTCACAAAGTGTGAAAAGTGGTGTGTGGAACAAGAAGGACAGGAGGAAATAGAAGGAAGGGTGGCGAGTGGTGGGATGAGGAACAAAGAAGGTTGTAGAAGATAAGAAGCGAGCTTTCACAGATTGGTTACAAAATAGGACGAGGGAGTCAAATGAGAGGTACAAAGAAAAGAAAAGAGAAGTAAAGCAAAAGCTAAAGGAGGCAAAGAGGAGAGCAGATGTGAAATGGGGTAAGAGTACGACAGAAAAATTTGAAAGTAATAAAAAGATGTTTTGGGAAGAAATTAAGAGAGGAAGAGGGAGGCGAATCAACTAGAGAAGAAAAGCTAAAAGGTGCAGATGGATAGATGATAATAGAGGAGAAGGCAGTAAGGGGAAGATGGGCAGAATATTTTAGGGAGTTGCTAAATGTGAAGGAGGATAGGGAGGGAAAGATAGCTACAGTGGGAAATGCTAAGAATATGACCGTGATGAGTGAGGAAAATGGAGGAGAAATAAGGAAGGATGAAGTGAAGGCAGTTGTTAAGATGATGGAAGCAGGTAAGGCACCTGGTCTGGATGGATGCCATGCAGAATGTTTAAAAAGGGAGGTACAGTGATGGTGGACTGGCTGGTGAGGCTATTTAATGTTTGCTGGAGAGAGGGTAGAGTGCCGGAGGACTGGAGGAGTGCCTGTATAGTTCCAATTTACAAGGGAAAAGGGGACAAGTGTGAATGTAGTAGTAGCAGAGGGATTAGCTTGTTAAGTGTAGTTGGAAAGGCTAATGGGAGGATCTTGATTAAGAGGATTAGGAGAGGAACAGAGGGAGTAATTGGTGAGGAACAGCGTGGATTTAGAAAGGGTAGAGGTTGTGTAGATCAGATTTTTTGTGG
>NC_134793.1:2557215-2592215 GCF_046742065.1 Oratosquilla oratoria
CGTGGGCCAATGGAAATGTTGGGTTATGTTGAACAAGGTCTTTCTTACCCCTAAGTGACCTGCTAAGGGAGTATCATGAGCCAATCTTAGAACATTATTCCTGAAACCAAGAGGGAGGACTATTTGATTCCTTACTTGCCATGGCTGGTCAGCGGTTGCGGTGGATGCTCTCCATTTTCGCATTAGGACTCCGTTTTCTATATAGAAACCTCGTGACATATTTTCAACTTCTCCTGGAGATGAAACAATCTCGTACAAATTTTTAAGAGAAGGATCTGACTTCTGTTCTTTGATTAATTCTGCTCTAGATAGAGAAACTGGTGAAGAAGAAGATGGGTCAGTTTGGGAGAATAGGGATTCTAAATTATAAGTCTCCTCTTCAGATTTCTTGTACTGAGATCTGGTTACAGCGCAAGCGGGAAACAACTGTAAGTTATCTGAAGGTTCTACTGAGGTCTTAGGGTTATTTGTTATTAAGGGAGAAATGACTTTGCTTCCAGCGATGTCATTGGCCAACAATAAGGATATTCCTACTATGGGAAGAGAGTCTACTACTGCTACTTTAACCATTCCGGTTGTTAAATCAGACCGCAAGAAAACATTATGTAATGGACATTTTACAATTCCTCCAACTCCTTCTATCAATATATCATAACCTGTATATGACTCACCCAGATTCTGCAAGACAGAATTTAAAATCAGACTTTGCTTTGCTCCTGTGTCTCGGAGTATGGAAATAGGATATTGTTGTGAACTACTACTATGAGATATAGTTCCTGAAGATACAAATGGTTTGAAACAAGGATCATGATTTGATGAGGGGGGTTCTACATTACTTGACAATACCGGCTTCTTTGGTAGTTTATCCTGAATAGAGGATTTTGAATCATCTGATTTTATATTACTTACAAGAGTTGGTGTCTTATTGGAGAATGAGGGTGTCAGTCTCTTTCTGCAATTAGAAATGTGATGGCCAACCTGTTTACAATATGAACAAGTTACAGGGGGATTAGTCTTAAACCTTTCCATTCTTTGCCAAGGTTGGTTTGGAGGATATTGATTGAAATCAGACCTGTAACTGAAATGTGATGGGCTAGACTGATTTTCAAAGTGTTTCTTTGGGGACCAAGGATCAGAGTATTTTGTTGAATCTGGAATATGTGACTTTGACTTTTGGGATTCCATTTGTCTTGACTTAGGTTTATGATTTAGTGTGAACTCATCAGCCAATACAGCAGCTTTAGTTAAAGTTTCGGGAACATGATCATCTATAAAAATCCTAAGATCTGTCTCTAAGGTATTCTTAAACTGCTCCAATAAAATCAACTGTTTAAGTCTATCTAAGGTGTCCGTTTCACTAGCCAAACACCACCTATTGAATAACCTCTCTTGTTGAGCCGCATATTCTACGTATGTTAACTGAGGTGTCTTCCTATAATTACGGAATTTCTGTCTATAGGCCTCTGGTATTAGTTCATAAGCTTTTAAAATACAAGCTTTCATATTATCATACTCGCTTTCTGCTTCTGAAAGAGAAGTATAAATTTGCTGAGCCTTACCCTTAAATTGTGTTTGAATGATTAATGGCCAATTTTCTTTAGGGATTTGTAACTGTTGCGCCAATTTTTCCCACTGAAGAAAGAAAATTTCTGGCTCTCCTTCTGAAAATTGGGGTAGAAGTTTTACATACTTGGAAATATCTATATGACCTTCCTGAACTACGGGTTGTCTATCAACAATCCTAGCTTCTACTTCTGCCTTCTTTAATTCTAACTCTGCCAATTTGACTTTAGTTTCTCCTTCTCTAGCTCTAAATTCTGCCTCAATTTGCATTTGTTTCAGTTTAGTTTCCTCCTCTTTAGCTGCTTGTTTCGCTTTAGCTTCCTCTTCTCTAGCTCTAAATTCTGCCTCAATTTGCATTTGTTTCAGTTTAGTTTCCTCCTCTTTAGCTGCTTGTTTCGCTTTAGCTTCCTCTTCTCTAGCTCTAAATTCTGCCTCAATTTGCATTTGTTTCAGTTTAGTTTCCTCCTCTTTAGCTACTTGTTTCGCTTTAGCTTCCTCTTCTCTAGCTCTAAATTCTGCCTCAATTTGCATTTGTTTCAGTTTAGCTTCCTCCTCAATTTCTACTCTCCTGACCTTTAATTCAATCTCCTTAATCTTAAGTTCGGTTAGTCGTGCCTCCATTTCTAACCTATTTGAAGGAATTTGTATAGCTGTAATCTCTTCTGGAGATAATATCTCATCTTCGATCAGATTTTCAACAAGTTCCTGAAGTATTTTTTTCTTTCGTAAACTTGTATCAATGTCTACTCCAAAGTGCTTGCCTATTTCTATCAAAGTGTCTTTAGTTTGTTTCTTTAAGAAACTTACCTTGGGATTTTGAACGAATTCTTGAATTATATCATCCATCTCTATAAGAATGTGTTAAATACCTGATTAAATATCCTGGCAAGGTCGCCACTTTGTTACGGGCGGCTGGTATGTGAAGAGACGTTACGTATAACGTCTAAGTGCTTAAGAACCAGCTCACTTCTAGAAGCCACTGTAGGACTGAACTATCTGGTCAGGGCCTAGATAATTCGTAAGACTAGAAGTAAAGGTAACAAAGAAGATTCCAGGAAAGGAATATTAAACTAGCGATAAAACTAGTAAACGAAATTATTAATATCGTGGAAAATATTTACAGGCAATCAACACAAAAGAGAATGGGCAGTAGGGTCAATGGGACCGTTACATGATTATAAGAATATGGAAATTATCGTTCAAATAAGAAACACAAGATAAGTATACAATATGGTACTATCTAAGTACAAAGAGATCAGGAACATGCATCAGAATAAGTAATAAGTACAAATATAAGTAAAGTAATGCAATGTATATCAGACACGTAATGTAGGCAAAAAGGGTGATCACTTCACACCAATCGTCTCATGAATCTAAACCTTCTAGTTTTTATCAAGAGATCAATATGTGGGAAAATGACCAGGAATGAGCGGTTTCAACCGCTTATATACCATTGGACCGGAAGCGGGATACTTCCGGTTAAGGGTGCGGGTGAGGAGGAGGGTAAGTTAACACGTCAACATGGGTAGTTTTAGGACCCTCGACTTGCTTGAACAATCTATTTATTTAGTAACTGTCAAATCTGTGCGCTCCGAACTATTCAGGATTTCGCTTGTCTGTTTGTTCTACAAGAGTGCGCACCTCTCCGCACGTAGGCAAGATTACATATAGTGGACGGGCGTTACTGCTTAACATTGTTACAATACATACATAGACAAGAAATATGAACATAGTTATGTAATACAAAGGAACACAATTCTATAACATAATTACACATATGACGTAATATCTAATATTACGTTACAATATATATATATAAGACAATAGGAGATATCATAAGGCCTGCATTAGGTAGTTCCATGTTTATTACCATATGTCATCCCTATCCCTAAAGTTGTCTAACCGTTTCTGAAAACACTCACTGCATGGTTACTTAGTTTATTCCATTTGTTGACCACCCTATTAGTAAACCAATTCATGCCTATTTCCTTCTTAAATCTAAAATTGTCCAATTCAAATCCATTTCTGTGATTCCTGTCATGTTGTCTTAATATAATGACCATGTTTGGGTTACCCTTGTTAAAACCTTTGATCCACTTGAACATCTCTATTAGATCACTCAGCACTCTGCGTCTTTCCAGAGAGAGTTTAAGTTAAGGTGACTAAGCCTCTCCTCATAAGGTAAGTTTCTGAACACTTGTATCATTTTGGTCATGCTCCTCTCTACTGATTCTAGTGAATTTATATCCATTCTATACGACGGAGACCAAAAATGTACACCATAGTCAAGGATGGGTCTGACTAACACTAGATAGAGTTTGATAATTACTTCTGCATTTCTATTTGTAAACGTCCTAGCAATGGAACCTAATGCTCTGTCAGCTCTATTTCTGGCGCTAATGCACTGTTTCCTGGATTTAAAGTCAGAACCTACTAGAAGTAGCAAGTCTCTCTTGTACTCGGTTTTCTCTAAAAATGTGTTATCTAAGCTATATCTGCTTTCGGGGTTGTGTCATCCTACGTTTAACATGCTGCACTTTCAGATACTGAAGTCCATTTGCCATTGCACCTGCCATGTGAAAAATTGGTTAAGATCTCTCTGCAAAATCTCGGTGTCTTTTCTTGACCTAATTAGGCATCCTATTTTAGTGTCGTCCACAAACCTACTAACCTCATTATTAATCCCATTGTCCATGTCGCTAATATACATAATGAACAATAGAAGACCCACGACCGAGACCTGGGGAACTCCACTAGAAATACTCCCGCATTTGAATTTTACACCGTTTATGTTGACCCTATGTTTTCTGTCACTAATTTAAGATCAAATCCATTCAAATATTTTTCCTCTTATGCCATAGGCTTTGACTTTGTTTAGCAGTACATATAAAATGAAAAATAATTGAAAGATATATATATATATATATATATATATATATATATATATATACATACATATATATATTATAGGCTACTTGTTTGTATTATGTGTGTGTGTATGTCATTCAGCATAGCTTTGGATCACGAGTTGGACTTGTGATTGATAACTATTATCCTCCCGAATGACTGGTTTCTTACTCATGTGACCTCGCACTCATTCACTCAACCATTCACTCACCCGCTCATTCACACGTTCACACACTCATACACCTACACACTCACAGACTCACTCAATGTCACACACACACACACACACACACACGCACACACACGCACACGCACATGCACACACACACACACACACACACACACACACACACACACACACTCACACGCACACGCACACACACACACACACACACACACACACACACACACACACACATGAACACATTCCTTGCTCAAGAGGACGGGTGCTGACTTCTAGGATTGCCGAATAAGCAGGGAAATTCGGTATCACCAGCCGAGCAATTCATAGGAGTGTGTGTGCGCGTGTGTTAGTGTGTGTGTGTTAGTGTGTGTGTTAGTGTGTGTGTTAGTGTGTGTGTGTGTGTGTGTGTGTGTGTGTGTGTGTGTGTGTGTGTGTGTGTGTGTGTGTGTGTGTGTGTGTGTGTGTGTGTGTGTGTGTGTGTGTGTGTGTGTGTGTGTGTGTGTGTGTGTGTGTGTGTGTATGTGTGTGTGCATGTTTATGCGTGTGTTTGCGAGCGTGCATGATCTTAGATTACGTGTTGGACTCGTGATCGATAACTATTTCCTTCCCGGAAGAGAGCTCAGAGCTCATATATGACCAATCTATGGGTAATGCTGTGATCTTACACACACATACACACCCAACTCCTTACCCACGAAAGTTGGAGTAAAGATTCGCAGCGTAATGGCGGCCGCGATCGCTACCACTGCTCTATCGAGTCGCGCGCGCGCTTGTGTGTGTGTGTGTGTGTGTGTGTGTGTGTGTGTGTGTGTGTGTGTGTGTGTGTGTGTGTGTGTGTGTGTGTGTGTGTGTGTGTGTGTGTGTGTGTGTGTGCGTGTATTTACCTAGTTGTATTATACGGGAAAGGAGGTATGCTTGTACGACCTGTCTTTGTATCTCTCAGCAACAAGTTTTTTCTAATTTGTTCCAAGTATCTATCACTCTTCTGTTATTGTCTTTTTCTTTTTTCATGTCCTCTTGTTTTTCCATTAACCCATTTAAATAAATCATTCTTATCTAAGATTTCCATTCCCTTCATAATTCTATAGATAGTTGGTAGGTCTTCTCTTTCCCTTCTTTGTTCTAGAGTTGGTATTTCTAATTTGGACAGTCTTTGTTCATATGTCATTTTGGAAAGAGTTGGTGACAGTTTTGTTTTTGCTCTTCGTATTCTTTCTAATTTTTTTGTATTCTTTTTGGAACTGGGTGTCCATAGTGTTGCTGCGTATTCAAGTTTTGGTCTTATTAGTGGAGTTATTTATTTCCTATCATTTCCAAATAGGCAAATTCCACTATTATTGACCTCAGTATATTATAGATTTCTCCGACTATTTTATAAGCATGCTTATCCGGTGTCAAGTCTTTGCTGATAATCACTCCAAGGTCTTTTTCCGAGTTTACTTTTTTGACCTCTTCTTCACCAATTTTATAATCTCTCGAAATTCTGTTTTTTACTTTTTCCAAATTCCAATATACTACATTTCTTGATATTGAACTTCACTTCCCACTTTTGACTCCATTTCCAGATCTTGTCCAAGTCTTGTTGTAATGAGTTGTAATCCTCCTCAATTTTTACTTTATTAGTTTTGCGTCGTCTGCAAAGAAATTCATATAACACTCCACTCCTTCATCCATTTCATTTATGTATATGGCAAACATGATCGGGGCCAGTACTGATCCCTGTGGGACACCACTTTTCATTTCCTCCCAGTTTGAGAATTTATCTCTAATTACTACTCTCATTTTCCTCCCAGTCAGGAAGTCTTTTATCCATTCCAATAATTTTCCTCTGATGCCACCTATTGATTCTATCTTCCTTGTGTGTGTGTGTATTCACCTTGGTCTCTGGATCACGTGTTGGACCCGTGATCGATAGCTATTTCCCTCCCGGAAGAGAGCTCAGAGCTCGTATGACCGATCAATGGGTAATGCTATGACCTTACACACACACACACACACACACACACACACACACACACACACACACACACACACACACACACACCCAACTCCCCGCCCACGAGAGTCAGAGTAACGACCCGAAGCGCAGCGATACCGAAATAATTCCAGCCATGGGCAGGATTCGCACCAGATACTGCGGGCGCCACCGCGCTGGCAGTCCAGTGCTCTACCAACCGCGCCACCGAGTGTGAGTGTGTGTGTGTGTGTGTGTGTGTGTGTGTGTGTGTGTGTGTATTCACCACCATGGTCTTCACCACCACCATGGTCTTTGGATCACGTGTTGGACTCGTGATCGACAGCTATTTCCCTCTCGGAAGAGAGCTCAGAGCTCGAATGACCGATCTATGGGTAATGCTGTGACCTTACACGCACACACACACCCAACTCCCCGCCCACGAGAGTTGGAGTAACGACTCGAAGCACAGCGATACTGAAATTATTTTCAGCCCTGGGCAGGATTCGAACCCTGACCGCCGTGGTGACAGCCGGGGACTCTAATAACCGCGTCACCGAGTCGTGTGTGTGTGTGTGTGTGTGTGTGTGTGTGTGTGTGTGTGTGTGTGTGTGTGTGTGTGTGTGTGTGTGTGTGTGTGTGTGTGTGTGTGTGTGTGTGTGTGTGTGTGTGTGTGTGTGTGTGTGTGTGTGTGTGTGTGTGTGTGTGTGTGTGTGTGTGTGTTTGTGTGTATAAGGTAACATTTCATATATGGTCCTATCTATGGTACTTAAGAGATACTCTTTTCAGGCCTTATGGGACGGTGGTTTATAGGTCATTCTTGCTTGCACCCTCTGTAACCTTTTAATCGTTGTCATCTCTATGTAACTGAATGGGAAATGTCTATTCACTTGTTGTATGGTATCATCACAATCCACCAAATTCATGATATAAATCTAATCAACCTTAAATCCTCTCCGTTTGCTGCATAGGGCAATTTCAACCCACCAATTCATCTAAAGCAATTATGACATCAATTACAATATATATTACAAAGGATTACAAAGGCGGAGCATGCCGACAGGAGACCTTTTGGTTTATATCTAGGTCGGATGCGAAAAAAGTCATAATAATGATAAACAAATAAATAAAAACAATAATAGTGTAATAAGTAAAATAAATAAAGGCATAAGTATAGTTAGATAATAAACAGGTAAATAGTAAATAATAGTAAATTCACATGATTAATAATAAATGAGAATCAAACAAATAATAATAAACAAACGGACAAATGATAACAAAACAAATAAACAAATAACATAGAATAAATTATAGTCATTACAGCATCTTGCTTAGGTGTTTATCTAAATGATTCTTAAAGCTTCGAACTGAATGATAGTGCACTGCCTCTGCAGGAAGTTTATTCCAGTCATTAACTACACGGTTGGCGAAGTTGTTTCCACCCACTTCCAAATTTAATCTATTTCAGTACAGGATCATTACAAAACCATCAAATCATCAATATAAACCCTATTGTTATCTTCTACCGCACTGTCAACTTATCTTTCAATTATATCTTATCTTTTGAAGTTTACCCTACCAACTGTCACAGGACGAACAGGGCTTCCACGGGCTTTACATGCTCCGACAGTTGAAGTTCGTTTGGGGAAAAACGACTTTATTTTTCAAATCCCCACATATCAAATTACTACTCAGTCATATATAGCAAAGCGATTGATGAGCTAAGGGATTGTAGAATTATACGAATGTTAGACATGTTCTTAAAGAAATCTAAATTTCTGCAAACGAAATCATATTTTAGTTATTGAAGTGAAGGTCGGAGGTAGGAGGTGAGAGAGAAATTGCTCAAAATTATCACCTTTTGATATTAACACCTTTGCTTCTGGAAAGCTACGGTGACGTCATGTCGCTCTTCTCATTATGCTTTCATCGACGACAGACCCATAATTCAATCATAATAGAAGACTGGAGCATTCCGGATCAAAATCACCCGAAAATACAATCCCATAATAATATAGAATCTGTTTGATAAAATCTTCATTTTAGAAAAATATATTTAATTTTATTTCTCACCAAAACAGCTTGGTGAATATTTTTTTTACTCAATACACAATTTGCATATTTATAAAATCATGGTAGCTTACATCGATATGATTTTTTATACTTGTATACATATAATGACCTCTTAAACATTCGACATAAAAATCAGCTCAGTTACGAATCTAAACAGACACTTGCAAATTAGAATACATATAGATTCTTGTTGTTTAAAGTTCTTTTTGTGAATTTTCTAATGTCTAATAGAATCGCCAATCTGATGGAAAGATTGAATTGAGAGAAGCTCGTTGGGAGGAAAGACGAGAAGAGGAGGAAAAAGAAGGAGAGGAGGAAGAGGGGGAAGAGGAAGAAGAGGAGGAAAAGGAGGAAGAAGAGGAAGAGGATGAAGAGGGGGAAGAGGAGGAAGAGGAGATAGACTGGGATGAAAAGGAAGGGGAGGAGGAGAAGGAAGGCTAGGAGGAAGAGAAAGAGGAGGAGGAGAAGGAGGAGGAGGAGGAGGAGGAGGAGGAATTGGAGAAAGAGGAGTTGAAAGCGGAAAAAGAGGAGAAGGAGGAGTAGAATAAAGTAGAGGAGGAGGAGTAAGAGGAGGAGCAGGAAGAGGATAAAGCTGAGAATAGAATAAAGATATGACTAGAAAGGGGAAGAAGAGAAAAAAATAAAAGAAAAGAAAATAAAGAAGTTGAATTAGAAGGAAAAGGAGGGCAGGATTTCAGCCCAGGGCGAAATGCGAGTAAAATCAGTCTCGCAGGTGACAGTGACAACGTAATTATTTCTTGCGAACCAATCGGATGAAGGTGTGACGAGGCGATAGGAGGAGAAGTAGGAGGAGGACGACGAGGACAAGAAGAACAACGAGGAAGAGGAGGAGGAGAACATTTCGTGAAGTAAGAAGAAAAGCAAGATAAGGTGAAGGGGGAAGAGAAGGAAGAGGAGGAGGAGTAGGAGTGGGTGGAGGAGGAGGTTAGAAAGGAGGTTAGGAGGAGGAGGAGGAGGAGGAGGAGGAGGAGGAGGTGGAGAAGGATGCGGAGATGAAGGAAGAGATGTAATGAAGTAGGAGTAGAAGCAAGAGAAGGTGAGGAAGAAAAGGGAAAAGATGAGGAGAAGGAAGAGAAGAAGAAGGAGGGGGAGGGGGAGGGGGAGGGGGTGGGGGAGGATCGAAGGAAATATGATTAAATTAATTAAAGTGTAGGAGGAAGGAGGAAGAGGAGAAGCAGTAGAAAGGAGAGAAGGGAATACGCGAGAGAGAGGAAGAGGAAGAGGGGGGAAGAGGAAAAGAAAATTAGGAGAAAAGGGAGATGGAAAAGAGAACGAAGAGTAGGAAGAGCTGTAGTAAGGGGAGGAGGAAGAGGAGGACGACGAATGGGGGAAAGAAAAAGAGGAGGAGGAAGGATAGGAAGGGGGAAGAGTAGGGGAGGAGGAACAGGAGGAAGAGGAGGAAGAGGAGGAGGGGGGGAGGGGGAGGAGGGGAGGAGGAGGGGAGGAGGGGAGGAGGGGAGGGGAGGAGCATGAGGAGGAAGAGGGAGGAGGAGGAATGAAGAGAAGGAGGAGGAGAAAGAAGAGGAGGTAGGACGAGGAGGTGGAAGAAATTTATGTGATGAGAAATAAAATATTCGAGAACAGATAGTTTGGCAAAGGATAAAGAAGTAATGAGGAGACGAACAATGAACGACAGAATTCAATATCCTCAACTTCAGCGATTTCACCCCGAAGTGAATGAAAGCTATGGCTATTATAATCTGTTCATTTTGAGTTGGCAGAGATTTTGTCTGAGGGAAAAAATAATAAAGGTTAATAAGTGATTTCTATTTAAACACGAACATGAACATTAGGTAAAAACTAGGATATGGCCATAATCTACAAACTTGATGAGTTTTGGCCTGTCTGTCTGTTTCTTTGTCCGTCTCTGTCACTCTCTGTTCGTCTCGGTCTGTCTCGATCTGTCTTCCTCTATATTCTCTGTGTCTTTCTGTCACTCATTTCCTCTCTCTCTCTCTCTCTCTCTCTCTCTCTCTCTCTCTCTCTCTCTCTCTCTCTCTATATATATATATATATATATATATATATGTATATATATATATATATGTATATATATGTATATATGTATATATATATGTATATAATATATATATATATATATATGTATATATATATATATATATATATATATATATATATGTATATATATATATATATGTCTATATAATGTATATGTATATATAAATGTATATGTATATATAAATGTATATATAAATGTATATGTATATATATATATATATATATATGTATATATATATTTATATATATATATACATATATGTATATATATATATATACATATATGTATATATACATATATATATATATATATATACATATATATATATACATATATGTATAATATATATATATATATATATACATATATATATATAGATATATATATATATATATATTACATATATATATATATATACATATATATATATATATATATATATATACATACGTATATATATATATATATATATATATATATATATACATATACGTATATATATATAAGATATAATATATAATATATATATATATATATATATATACATATATATTATATATATATATACATATATATGTATACATATATATAATATATATATATATATATATATATATATATATATATATATATATATATATTATCTTTTTCTCAAATTTGAATACAAAATAATCTGGACGTGGTCGACTGATGGGTGTTTGCATATTAAATGTTATGTAATGGCCTTTGCGGAAAAGATGATATTGTCAATTTAGTGTAAATGCTAGAATAAATGGAGCTGAACATGCATTCCGTAATCAAATAATATAACACATACATCATGCTATAGTTCATCGAGAGGTTAATAGATACATGAAGTTACAGTAAACTAGTTACGAAAGTGTCACAATGAATTAGGTTTGATTAATACATGGAAGAAAGTAAGATATTAAGTAGGTATTTATTAGTTTGCTCGTAGTGCGTGGGTAGAACATCATTTAAGAAAATGAAGGTTAACTTGAAGAATTAGGATTTAATGCGTAATTGCAAAAAGGCGAGGTTTGAATGAGAGAAATAAAAACGGAAAATAGACTAAAGTAATGCATGATTACTGTTAACATTGCGAGTATGTACAGTATGTGTAATTCACCATGGTCTTGGATCACGTGTTAGACACGTGATCGACAGCTATTTTCCCTCCCGGAAGAGAGCTCAAAGCTCATATGTTACCGATCTATTGGTAATGCTGTGACTTTACACGCACGCACACACCCAACTCCCAGCCCACGAGAGTTGGAGTAACGACTCACAGCACAGCAATAACGAAATTATTTCAGTTCTGGGTGGATTCCAACGCGGACCGCCTTATTGGTAGCCGGGAATTCTACCACTGTGCCACGTGTCGTGTGTGTGTGTGTGTGTGTGTGTGTGTGTGTGTGTGTGTGTGTGTGTGTGTGTGTGTGTGTGTGTGTGTGTGTGTGTGTGTGTGTGTGTGTGTGTGTCCCTATATTTCTTTAATCCTTTCTCTCAAAATATCTCACTTGCCAAGACAAAAAGAATAAATAAAAACTGAAATTTTCTTGAGATTTGTGGAATGCTTGCACTTTATTCATTGAAAGACTGCTTTTCCTCAGTAAATACCAATTCACTAAGCTATCACAATGAAATCAAGTAAAAAATCTTGCACAAACGTACTTACTTGCTGGGTTTCATGTAGACAGAATATAGATTTATGTACATGTTCACTTTTTCATGAAAGTGGTAGAGTTGGGAGATGAGTACATATCAAATTATTTCAACAGTACTCACGTTTTTCTTTCTAGGCATGATTATCATTGCACTGGTCAGTATTTGTTTTAGTCAAGGTAATACAAAGGGTTTGTTTAATAGAAAAATATGGGCACAAGCGTACCCATATACTCAATTTTATGCGACAACTATCAAAATTTCGACCGTATGAGGGAGACACAAACAGTCTTCAACTCTCTGGATTACTTCTAATACAAGTGAGATTGAAATAGTGATTGAACTACTTGTATTCTATCTCCTTTTATAATGGGAATATAGATTTGTAATATGTTTTTATCTAAAGAATAAATTGTGTTCGGAAACCAATATGGCTTTCATTTACATAAGCAATTAACAACAGAAACTAACTCTGATTTTACGATTATTTTCTTAACAAGATGCGATGGTTTTCAGTGCGAGGTTCATAAAAGATATATTGCATGGCTTCATCAAGTATCTTTATGTTCTTGAGGTGTTCAACTGCCGGAGGGAGGGAGGGAGGGAGGGGGAGAGAGAGGGAGAGGGAGAGGTAGTGGGAGGGAGGGAGGGAGAGGGAGAGGGAGAGGGAGGGAGGGAGGGAGGGAGATAGAGGGAGGGAGAGAGGGAGGGAGAGGAAGAGAGAGAGAGAGAGAGAGAGAGAGAGAGAGAGAGAGAGAGAGAGAGAGAGAGAGAGAGACAGAGAGGGAGAGAGGGAGAGATAGAGACGGAGACAGAGAGAGAAAGAGAGGGATAGAGAGAGAGAGAAAGGAGAGAGAGAAAGAGAGAGAGAGAGAGAGAGAGAGAGAGAGAGAGAGAGAGAGAGAGAGAGAGAGAGAGAGAGAGAGAGAGAGAGAGAGAGAGAGAGAGAGCTTTAGTATGCTAAGGGACTTCATCTTCCTCTGGTTTGATCCATTTCCAGAACTTGGAAAAGGCGTTCCTATTGTCAGAAACCATCATGGACGTCTTTCCTCGATTTTTGTTTATGACTGATTTATGGAATTTTTGGTTTGAAAGCCAAGCGCCGGAGCCGGTAGGTCATTCAGCGCACATCGATTTTTTTTTTTTTTTTTTTAGATAGCTTCTGATGAAAATTTAAATTTTGATATTTTTCTACAGGAAATACATATGAAAATTGAGACAACATAAAAGGACTCCACTGGGAGCCAAAGGTCATGGGTTCCCTTGACAAAAAGCTTAACCAAGTGAACAACCAGCTAAAATTAACAACAACACGTTGGACATCACCCCAACCCCTTTTATTTCTGAATTGCTTCAGTTAAAAAACAAGGCATTCCATAGATGCTATCTCTCTTTACCTCCATGGATATAAGAGCTGATACATTATAGTGTGTATCAAACAGCGCATCCCTCCCTAAACTCTCCTACTTCTTTCTCCTGATGCCATTTCCTCTCATCCTCCCTTTCTCCTGTTTTTTTTTTTTCTTCTTTCTTTCCTGATCCTGACAGGAGGCCTGTTTGAAAACAGTAACTAAGTAGGTAGACGTGTACTCTAGTATGGCTAGTCTTTGAAGATGGTGTTCAGAAAATATTCTTTGTTATACGTTGGTAGCTTTGTGTCAACAAATAATCTTTATTTTTATTTATCTATTTATCTATCTATTTACTTATTTATCTATTTTTGTGGACACGTGGTTTTGGATGCATACTGGTCTCGCATTAACTTAGTTGTAGGTTCGAATCCCGCACTTTTCCTTGATTCCCAGCAGTGACTTAGTTACCTCCCCCAACAGTTTAAACACATAATAAGGCACAGGTGTCAGCTTTGGCTGCAGCTACTCAGCGCCTCTTGACGTAATCTCCCCACCTTTTTTTAATGCTATGTATAAGAACACTTCTTACATGTGGTTGTTGATGCTCAATTCAGACTGATCAAGATCAAAGTTTTTCATTGTCATAACAGACTATTTTGTCTCTTCTATTTCTAAATCGGTTCATATATGACCAAAGAATAAAGAAACACGAGAGACAAGGGCATTCGAGTTTCCAAGAAAATGTATAATTATTAGAAATACCCAGTGCGATATAAATTCAGTTTAACATGAAGCATTCCGTATTACGCTATTGGGAATGGTATTCAACACGATAGAAAAAATATATCTGAAAACAATTTGCAAGATTTCCTACAAAAACGTGCAGTTCGAAGGGAAAAATATGTCGGAGAGAAAAAGTGGTCTTCCCCTGAGCAAATGAAAACAAAACATTTCATGGTGCTCTCTGGTTTGAATGAGAGTAAAAATGTAAGTGCGAAAACACATTTAACACATTCAGCAAACTAAAAACATCCATCTTTTATCACAGTTTTGCTGCCGGAGGGCGCCTTGGGACATGGAACATACCAATTTATATTGATCTAATAAGACTAACTAACTCGTTACAATTTCGAGGGAAAAAAGTGCACTTGGTATGAAGCCGTGAATTCCCCCAAAGTTTATTATCATATTTTTGTTTTTCTTTTTATAGTTTATATTTATATACCCATGGCTTCTTTCACCGTGCAAGGGAGGTAGCTAAGTCAGAGACACGCACCCACAAATCCCACTCCACTCCACTCCACTCCACTCCACTCCACTCCCCTCCACCACCTTCTGGTTCCCTCTCATCTTAGCTTCTTGTGGATGAAGGGTCATCCCATGCTCCTTGCCCATTGCCCCGGTCAGAAGCAATGAACCAATATCTATAGCACATGCCATATAGGTTTATAGCAACAGTATCTTTATATATATATTTTCTATATTTTCATATTCATACCAAACCTATTTCAGAAATACTCTAGATGTGAATCCATCCTAAATAAAAGTAACATTAAACTTGATTAGACTTCGTAGGTTTTCATAATGCAACCTCCTTTGACCAAAGATCAATTGATCAAAGATGAGCAACATCTGATCACAATTGATCTAATATATATATATATATATATATATATATTATATATATATATATATATGTATATATATATATATTACGAGTGAGCTATACGTTACAACACTTTTAGTTGTAGACCATATCTGAACATTGATCTATATATATATATATATATATTATATATATATATATATATGTATATATATATATACGAGTGAGCTATACATTACAACACTTTTAGTTGTAGACCATATCTGAACATCCTGAGACTGTCTTTTCTTTTTTTCAAAGATGAGCAACATCTGATCACAATTGATCTATATATATATATATATATATATATATATATATATATATATATATATATATATATATATATATATATACACGAGTGAGCTATACGTTACAACACTTTTAGTTGTAGACCATATCTGAACATCCTGAGACTGTCTTTTCTTTTTTTCCTTAAGGCCCTTTCCAATCATATTAAAAGAATCTGGAGTTAATCAAAATCGTGTTTATAAAATTGCAACTTGATAAGATAGTTTGTCAAGAATATTCAGTTCAATTCCACCTTTCGTTGGAAATAACTTGTTTTGATGTAATCATGAAATGTGTACATCAAATTTAATTATTTTTTATTCAAGTAAATTCTCAGTCTTCTCTCTGCGAAAGACGCTTTCCTTGGCTAAGCAAAATAGTATCCTGGTAACCAGACTAAACGCGCATGTGAGATGGGTAAGAAAAGATGGGAAGTTTTCATTTTGCAGGTGTTTTCCATCGACTGAATGAAACCATATAATGGAGAACAGAATATCTGCATCAATAGTCATGAGATTGATAAGAAGTAAATAGGTAAACAAACAGAAAATATTGACGATGATTTAGTTTAACGTCGCGAAGTCCCCCCTACCAGAGGACTTTGTAGTGTGGAATTCAATGAAACATAGCCTTGGTCCAACTCGCAGGCTTCAAGGTTTGGGCTGCCGTCACCTGGTCCTTCTCCTCAAGTAGGGGCGCTCTAACCCAACATAAATGAATAATAAATTAAATAAATAAATAGATAAAAACAATGATAAATGAGTGTAAAAATGATTAGACAAATGAAATTGATATACTGTACAGTGACACATCATACAAATCTTCTATTGGTAAACACCGGAGGATTTTATTCAGTTAGGGGCGAGCCTTGAGTGTTTGCCATGAAAATGAATAGAATATACGGCAATAGTGATAACAACCATAGTGCCACAAGGTATGGAAGCTGTTCATTGAGAAATGTGTATAATTTTTCAACCACAGGAGCGTAATGGAAACGACAGAAAAACTCTGATGAGGAAAAGATTAAAACCAAATCATATTATGCGTCTTGAAAGAGCCTGGTCTTTTACAGTGGTTTACCAAAGCTGAAAGGGTTTTACCCTACCGTGGGTGTCTCACTTCCCACTGCACGGGAATCGAATGGAGCGGTGAATTAATCTTCCCCATCCGAAAGTTTTGATTTGCGATGATTATATCTATTTGATTTAATAATACATACAGACTCGTATCAAAACCTTTACAAAAGAATAATAAATTGACGAGTAGCAGAATCAAGAAAGTAAAGTGAAAAGTTAAGAGACTAAGATATTTCTATAGTTTGGAAGATACGTTTATGTACTTTGACTTCTGTTTATATTCATAGTTGGGATAAAAGAAAAAAAAAATGCTAGTAGATAAACATGTTTTCCTGGACACAATATATACCCAGAGACCAAAGTCTTAAACCATAAATTGTTCCTTCTACTTTTCAATTGAATGGATAATACTATTGACAAGGCTTTGATGCAGAAATTGACAGCCTATCAAAACATAAAGCTATGGTTATAGAACCGAACAGCTCTTTCACACAATGCTATCGGATTTGAAACACTTGGCTAACTACTTCCACGGCAATGAACATCAAAGGTGTTGTCAAGGGAAACTCGCAGAGTCCAGTTTCAAGTTTACAGAATTCCGTTTTCTTTCAGTTATTGTAAGACGAGCGTTCTCCGCCTACGTTGCTCCGAGTAGTGACACAGCAATAAGATATCTTTACTCTTACAAAAATAGGTTCAGGCATATGTATATATTCTCCCACTATTCCTATATTCTCCATCATTCGTTCTCCCTCCTCTCTCCTCCCTCCTATTTCTTTTCTTCTCACTTCACCCTCATCTCGACTCCTCTTTCCTTTCTCTTTTTTTCCCTTTCCTCTTCTCCACTTCCTCTCTCCTCTCCCTTTTCTTCTCCTTTCTCCCTTCTATTATTCTTTATCTTTATCTTCTTTTTCATTAATATATTTGAAATTGTGTCTTCATTTGTTTGATGCACTCACTCATTTCCTGAGCGACATAAAAACTGTAGAGAACAATATATAATGAGAATAAGATTCACTATATCACATACTACTTGCAGTCATTACTATTGTCTTTACGTTCGTAAACAAACTTACCATTAGCGTTGTACAATTCTAAGGGTTTATCACACAGCTATTTTTACTCCTACATACTACCTCCAACCTCCATTTGAGTAACTCGAATATAACATTATTTATAGAAATCTAGACTTTTCTAAGAACATTTCAACAATATGTCTAACATTCATATAGGTTTACAATATTTTAGTACATTACTCATCTTTGTTATATATGACTAAATGATAATTTTATATTTGGAGATTTGAAAAATAAAACATTTCAACCGAAGCCATTGTCACTTTACAATCTCTTAGTTCATCACTCAGCTTTGCTATATATGATTAAATGATAATTTTATATTTGGAAATTTGAAAAATAAAAAAATTCAACCAAAGTCATTTTATGCTTAAAAACGATCAGACCACTCTCGGCGCTAGTAAAGCCCATAGAATACGATTGTCAAACCCTCTTCAGCGAACAACCACACACCGTACATCCAGCACCAAGAAGTTAAAGCAATACCAAACCTGTCACGAGTGTGACCTTCGAGACTGAGGTTAAACTGGTTTCTGACCAATCTTGCATTCCGGAGGTTTACAGCGCTGGATTTAGATAGAGATAGATGAGGGCGAGGGTGATAAAGGGGAGTAAGGAGATACAAGAACCTTCCATGTCTCCTTCCACAAACTTTGATGTACAAAGTTTAGACCCAAATCTGATCACGACACTGTCTTGCACCTGTATATATATATATATATATATATATATATATATATATATATATATATTATACATATATACTTATATATGCATACATATATATATATATACATATATGTATATATTATTACAAAGGATTACAAAGGCGGAGCATGCCGACAGGAGACCTTTTGATCCATATCTAGGTCGGATGCAAAAAAAAAAAAAAAAAAAAAAAATTATATCAATAAATAAAAACTATAATAATGTAAATAACAAATAAAATACATAAATAAATGCATAGGTATAGTTGAATAACAAATAAACAGGTAAATAGTAAATGATAATAAATTGACATATAACTAATATTAAATGGAAATCAGACAGACAAATTATAACAAAACAAAAACAAATAATATAACATAGATTATAATCATTACAGCATCTTACTTAGGTATTTATCTAAATGATTCTTAAAGCTTCGAACTGAACTACATTGCACTACCTGTGCAGGAAGTTTATTCCATTCATTAACTACACGGTTGGCAAAGTTGTTTCTACCTACTTCCAAATTGAATCTATTTCCGGACAGTTTGAGACCATTGTTTCTTGTCTGATTCTCATTCAATGTGAAAATTTGTTCACTTTTGATGTTGTCAATTCCCTTTAGAATTTTAAAGACCTGTATCAAGTCACCTCTGAGTCTACGCTTTTTTAGGGAAAACAGATTCATGTGCTTAAGTCGATTTTCGTATGATTTACTTTTGATATTTGGAATCAGTTTTGTGGCTCGTCGTTGTACTTTTTCCAATCTGTCAATGTCTTTAATGAGATTCGGTGACCATACGGAAACAGCATATTCCAAATGTGGACGAACTAACGATTTATATAGCTTGTTAATGAGTGATGGACTTTTGAAATCAAAAGATCGCGCAATCGATCCCAGAATCTTATTTGCTTTCTCAGAGGCTGAAATACACTGCTTGGATGATTTGAGGTCGTTACTGATAATTACGCCGAGATCTTTTTCACTATCCACTTTTGTTAACGAGTTTCCAAATAACTTGTAATCGTACTTACTGTTATTTTTACCTATGTGCATTACCTTGCATTTACTTGTGTTAAATTTCATTAGCCACTTTTCAGACCATTGCTGTAATTTATCTAAATCTTCTTGAATATCTAATTGGTTTGAGTGATCATTTGCCACTCCGCACAGTTTTGTATCATCAGCAAATTTGGAAACAGTAGATTTTAGTCCATGGTCTATATCATTTATATATACTATGAATAGAAGTGGCCCAAGAACGGAACCCTGAGGAACTCCACTTGCAACACTTTTCCATCCAGAAGTTTTTCCATTTAAAACAACTCTCTGTTTTCGACCTTTCAACCAATTACTAGTCCAACCTAATAGGCTACCACTTATTCCATGCAAAGCTAATTTAGTAAGTAGTCTTTCGTGTGGGACGGTATCAAAAGCTTTTGCAAAGTCTAGATATATTAAATCTATATTGTTTCTTTTGTCATAATTCGAGATAACTGTGTTGTAGAATTCGAGTAAGTTAGTCACGCAAGAACGTTTCCGTCTGAAACCATGCTGGCTATCATTTATCAAACGGTTACCTTCTAAATGATATTCGATAGCATCTCTGATGATAGTTTCCATTATTTTTCCTACGATTGAAGTCAAACTTATAGGCCTATAGTTATTTGGTTTCTTTTTGTCACCTTTTTTGAATATGGGAGTAACGTTAGCTAGCTTCCATTCTCTTGGGACATTTCCGGATATGATGGATTTCTTGAAAATAATTTCTACTGGAACAACAATCTCATTTTTCATTTCCTTTAAGATTCTTGGATGCCAACCGTCAGGCCCTGGTGTTTTATTAACTTTGAGTTTGTCTATACACCTTTTAATTTTTTCTTTTGTTATATTTACCGTAGTGAGTAAGTTTACCCCAGACTTTTCACAGGTTTCAGTTTGGAATTCACTTTGAGGTGTTTCGTTTACGAATACCGAGCTGAAATAATTGTTTAAGATATTACACATTCCTTCATTTGAATATTCAAGTTGACCGTCAGCAGATAATAGTGGACCAATGTGATTCCTAACAACCTTTTTATCCCTAATGTAACTATAGAATTCTTTGGGATTCTCTTTGGATTTATCAGCGATGTTCATTTCGTATTGTCGTTTTCTTTTTTTATTGTTTTTTTTTTAAATCTCTCTGTATTGATACATAACATTCATAGTCATTTTATGCACCCGAGCACTTATATTTCTTATAAGCCTGTCTCTTTTTAGCAATACTTTTTTCAGTTTCTTTGTCGAGCCACTTTGGGCGAGCCTGATTTGGGGGACGTCTGTCCTTAAAAGGAATGTAAGTTTGAATCATCTTAGTGAGCGTATTTTGAAATATTTCCCACATCTGATCTACAGGCCTTTCGTTTAATTTTGCCTCCCAATCTGTAAGCTGAAGCTCCTGACGTAGTCCTATGAACTGAGCTTTACTGAAATCGGGTATTTTAGAAGCACAAGTATCTATTCTAAAATTGTTTAGGAGTTTGAATCTGACTAAGTTGTGATCGCTATTTGCAACAGATTCACCGACTTCTACATCAGTTACCATGCTTTCGCGGCTAGTGATCAAAAGATCGAGTAAGTTTCCATATCTTGTGGGCTCTTTTACATGCTGAATTAAGTAATTGTCACCAAGAAAATCAATCAAGCGACTACCTATATGGCCATGTTCAAGGGTCATCCAATCAATGTCAGTAAAATTGAAATCACCCATTATCAATAAATCCCGGTTGCAGAAACTAGACAGTTCTTGAAATAACAGTTTATCGTCTGCTAATGATAATGTCTTTGGCCTATATATTACACCTATATTCATTTTTTGTCCATTTGTTTGGGTTAACTCAACCCACAAACTGTCATATGCATCCTGTTTCACTTTCTCTAAAACACAAGCATGAACATTGTTTTTAACGTACAATAGAACACCCCCACCTCTCTTGTGGTTTCTGTCCTGATGAAAGTGTTTAAATCCCGCAATATTAAATTCAGCTTCGAACTCTGTACCATTTAACCATGTCTCAGTTATTCCTATCATATCGAGATTTTCGCTTTTGACATACGCCTGTATTTCTTGAAATTTGTTCCTAATACTACGAGCATTAAAGTACATAGTTTTAAGAAACTCGTGATTATTTCTTTTTGCCACATTTTGAGTTTCAATATCATGTCTTATATTATAATTTTGTTTTTTATTTATGCCTTGCTCTATATTATTATTATTTGGTCCTTCATTGACATTCAATGACTCATTAACATTTCTCCTATCAAAATTAACATTTCCCCCATCACGGACATCTGGTCGATTACGGTCATCCGATCTATTTTGTACATTTTGTCCCCCTACGTCACCGTGATTCACGCCGGCCTCCCGTCGTTCAGTGACATTATGTCCGGCATCCCTTTCTAAAATTATATTTTGTCCTCCAGTGACATTATATCCTACCGTGATATTTTTTCCTCCACTATAATTACATCCCATTGTGATCTTTTGTCTTCCACTGTCATTACATCCTATCTTGATATTTTGGCCTTCATTGACATTCTGTCTGGTATCTCTTCCTAAAATTATATTTTGTCCTTCACTGACATTATATCCTACCGTGATATTTTCTCCTCCATTATCATTACATCCTATCGTGATATTTTGTTCTCCACTATCATTATTTCCCATCGTGATCTTTTGTCCTCCACTGTCATTACATCCCATTGTGACATTTTGTCCTATGACATTACATCCTAATGTGTCATTTCGTCCTCTAGCGACATTACATCCTATCATGATATTTTGGCCTTCATTGACATTCTGTCCGGTATCCCTTCCTAAAATTACATTTTGGCCTTCACTGACATTATATCCTACCGTAATATTTTTCCTCCATTATCATTACTTCCCATCGTGATATTTTGTCCTCCACTGTCATTACATCCCATTGCGACATTTTGTCCTATGACATTATATCCTAATGTGACATTTCGTCCTCTAGCGACATTATATCCTAAAATTATATTTTGTCCTATACTGGTACATTGTTCTACATTAATGCTATACTCTACACTGTTTTCCCAAGTACATTCTATTTCCCCTTCCCTTTGGCCTTCTACCCTAAAAAAGGAGCTAGTTCATTACAAACTCCCACAATGAGGTTTGTAAGAACATCTTTGCCTCTGCGGGTAAGGTGGATCCCATCAGAAGCGTAAAGGTCATGGCGCCTAGGAAAGAGATACCAAGGATCAAGAAAGTGGTATCCCAATTGTGTGCGCAACTGCGATATTCTATCATTGATCCCTATGGCTCTACTGCTCCAACACGAGCCTGCGTAGATCCTCGGGAGGATCCCACAGACTACGTGACGGCTCCCACGTTCCTTCATCTCCTGAAGGAGGACCTTGTAATTCCGAACAAGCTCCTCTGATCTCACCCTACCTACATCGTTACTTCCCGTATGAACAATCGTAACCGTGTTCTCCCGTCCTTGCTCCCTGATGGACCGGGTACAATCAACGATCCCACGGCCCGGTTGACATACAAGCTTGCAACGTCGCTTAGTCTTTCGCTGCAGGATGTCGTCATAGCCTCGAACCATGGAGTCCCCCACCACCAAGAACTACTGATTTTCAGCCACTTCATCCTCCAGTAGAGCAAAACGATTGGCTAGAGCCAGCGGTTGCTCCACAGGGCACACGTCTACCGAACGCGGGCTCGACAAACGGGACCCCACGGAGCGCCACTCGCTCATGGCAGTGACAGTAGGTGAAGAAGTGGAACGCTCTTTGGGTTGTGGGGAGGGTTCACTCTTCTCACGGAGCGCACTCCTGAGAAGCCGAATTTCCTCCTCACACATCCTGAGACGGACCTCTAGGTTCACGCAACCTTCACAAGCCATTTCGCTCCCCCTTTAGCAATAAAAACGGCAAAGAGAAAATACAAATCAACAACAACAACAAAATCAAAGCGGTCTCTAATAAACTAAATACGCGAAGCTTACTCTGCTTACCTTATACTATTTCTCCTACCTTTGGAGTACGGTAACAGAAAACTGTTTTGAAATTAAATAGAACCCTGCACTTTATCTTATATCTGTAACTGTATAGCGCTATACGTATACAATTACAAAAACACAACACAATCACTTAACACTATTCGGAGATATAAAATTCACAGGTATTCGCTAGCTGGTGTCTGTGCAGAAAAACGAGGTTTCTAGCTGAAGTCACGAGCGGACTGGCTGAATCACGAACGGACCTATGGATCAAAAGGTCCCCTGTCGGCATGCTCCGCCTTTGTAATCCTTTGTAATGTATATATATGTATATATATATATATTATATATATGTACACACACACATATATATACAGTTTATGCATATATATATACATATATATATATATATATATATATATATATATATGCATATATATATGTATGTATATGGGAGAGAAATGGGTGGGGAAGGGCAAACGTAGATGTGTTGGGAATAGAGTTTATTGCCCTAACGTTGCGACCAACTTGGTCTTCTTCAGAGGACTTGTTGCATTACAATTAGATCACAAGTCTCATACTCGTAGCGAGAGGGAACCCGGCCATCTATGAGTGGATGTGTCAAGTTTTCCCTTTGACTCCCGATTTAATTATCGAGACATTTGCTGTTTTTGAAAGGCATTTCATTCCGTCTCTGTCATTGTTATTTTCCCTGGTGGCGATATGTGCAGCTTAACAAGACTGCCCGCCAAAACATGATGCAACACTTCCATGCCGACTTATTTCAAATTGATTTTTCGAACTGAAATTTTGATTTTAATATTTTTCCCATTACGAACTATTGGAGTTAACGACTAATGTGATTCTAACTTAGAGAGAGTTTACTATATATATATACATATATATATATATATATATATATAGTATATATATACATATATATATAATATATATATGTGTGTGTGTGTGTTCACACACACATACTATATATATATATATATATATATATATATATATATATATATGTATATACACACACATATATATATATATATATATATATATATATATATATATATATAACCGACGTAGTATATGAGTTTATATGAGATAACGAGGACTGTGAAACTCGTAACTCAACCTACATTGGACACACTAGTAGTCTCAGCAGAAGAATTTCTATACACTTACAAAGTGGGGCTATCAAACATCATTTGAGAACATATCATAACCAAATAGCCACCCGAGAGTACTTAGTTAAGAACACTAGAATAATCGCAAGTAATAGAGATGCACATAAACTTAAGCTTTTAGAAGCAATTTATATAAGAGAACATAACCCTATTATAAATATCCAGTGTAACATGATTTCAAGCATTAGCTTGCATAACAATGTTCTCGCTCGTATGAACAACCACACCCATCTCCCTACAACCACCCTGTCTGTTTCCACCACACCCTTTGACATTGTGAAGTCGGGTCATAAGCACCCTCTCCCTCCTCCTCCCACCCACTCCCCCCATATTCCCATCCAATCGACCTCGCAACCCCCACCCTAACCTCCCAACCCCCATACCGACTCTGTTAAGATAGGTCACACCCCACTACTCCCTCCCCCTCCACCACCTATGCAGGTCAGGCTCTGATATATAAGCCAAAGGCTCGCGCCATCTTTTGTCATTTCTTTATTTTTATTTTTATTTTTTTTTGTAAGTATTGTGTCCCAACAGTCTATGTATCTGTATTGGTTTACGATTTGATTTATTGGTGAATTGATTGGTGAATTTTTTGTTATTATTTATACCCATGTTATTCGTTTCTGTATGTTGGTAATGTATATGTTACAGATTTTCCTGATGATATCTCTTTGCAGACGAAAAGTTGTGAATTAAATTAATCACTTTGGCAATCTGGTTTACGCCCACCCCCTAAATGGACGAGTCCCTGTTAGAAAGCTTGAAAATGCCCATAACAAGATTAACAACCTCCTTAATGCTGTTGACATCAACAACACCTGTATATTATACATATATATATATATATATATATATATATATATATATATATGTATATATGTATATATGTATACATATATATACATATATATATATACATGTATATACATATACATTCATATATATATATATATACATACATATATGCATATACAGTATATACATATATATATATATATATTATATAATATATATATATATATACATATATATATCTATACATATATACATGTAAATATATATATACCTATACAATTATACACATACATATACAATTATACATATTCATATGCAATTATCCATACACACACACACACACAAAGGCGGGGCATGCCGACAGGAGACCTTTTGGTCCATATCTAGGTCGAATGCGAAAAAAAATCAATAATAATAAAATAATAAATAAAAACTATAATAATATAAATAACAAATAAAATACATAAATAAATGCATAGGTAGTTAAATAATAAATAGGTAAATGCAAAATAATAATAAAATGAAAATCAGACAGACAAATGATAAAACAAAACACACACACACACACACACATATATATATATATATATATATATATATATATATATATATATATATATATATATATATATATATATAAACATATATGCGTAAGTAACCACTAGGAATAGTAAGCTAAAGAAGCAGAACGCTTTCGTTTAATTGCATCTTCAGTGCTGATACAAAGGAATTATAAAATGAAGAAATAAGGTACAGAATAAATGACTGAGTGAGACATGATGAAGAGGGAATTCGGAGAGGTAGTGGAAGAAGTACACGTGATATTTGAACCGTCTTGGTAACCAACAAGTATGGGACAATTGTTCATAACTGGTACATTACAATTTAAATAATTTTGAAATTTCACGGCAAATATAACTATCTAATTTGTACAAAGCTTGATGGAGATTAACATCTATTCCCTTACCGGATTTCATCAAACTGTATCAATTCAATTTTTTTCTGTGATGTTATTGTTGTATATGATGACTTTGGCGTTATCCCAGTCAACTGGGTGGTCAAAATGGTTCATGTGGTTCATACCGCTAGATTGGTTTCCCTTTCTTACGTATTTCTTGTGTTGATTGATTCGTGTTTTGAGTGTTTTAGCAGTCTGACCAACATAAAACTGATTACATGATTTACAAGGTATTTTGTACACGCACCCTTTTTCACTATTGACAGAATAATTTATGAGCACTTGTCTCACAGTGTTCTTATTGTTAAAAACTATATTAATGTTGAAATTACGTAGTATATTTGGAATGCTTTGCAGGTTCTCTTGGTACGGTAGAATTAACAAGTTGTTTATTTTGAAAGTTTGAGTTGACCTAAGGTTATGAAAGGTTCTTTTAGCACAATTTTAAGCTTACCTATTTCCTTCTTAAACTTAAGTTTGTCCAACCTAAACCCATTACAAGGAGTCCTATACTGTTGTCTTAATATGATGACCTTGCCTGCATCACCGTTCTTAAATATCTAGACGTCTTATGTTGCAATCATTGGACCTTATGTAATGTGATGTGCCTATCACTCTCGTGGGCTGTTTTAAAGTTAAGAATCTTAGTATATGAGCGTACATCTTAGTAGATCTTTCAGTAGAGTCAATTCCTTGTGATGCTTATTTTGTAGTGTTTAGGCTGTGTTTGTCTCTTCTTTATGGCTGTTGATATGCAAGTATTTGTGTGTGTGTTAAAAACCCACTGGGAAATTAGAAACGCATTCAAGCTTTTTTTATACTGACATCAGCGAAAAAATATTGCAAAGCGGAACAATAAATAAAATTTCTATATTCCCAGAAGATATCAATATTGACAAAACGTTTGGCCTTTATGTGTGTGTGTGTGTGTGTGTGTGTGTGTGTGTGTGTGTGTGTGTGTGTGTGTGTGTGTGTATTTACCTAGTTGTATTATACGGGAAGGGGAGCTATGCTCGTGGTGACCCGTTTTTGTATCTCGCAAGATCAAGTTTGTTCTTAAATCCTTGTATTGTGTTTGCAGTTTGCACACACTATATCTTCATCCAATTTGTTCCATATATCTATCACTCTGTGTGGTAAACTGTTCTTTTTCAGATCTCTTTTGTAGTTATCCTTTTTGAGTTTCATTGCATATCCTCTTTTTTCCCTCTGTCCCGCTTTGATAAGTCCTCCTATCAAGGCATTCTTTTCTTTTTCTAATTCTGTAGATGGTTAGTAGGTCCCCTCGTCCTCTTCTTTGTTCTAGGGTTGGCAATTCCAGTTCGACCAGTCTTTGTTCATATGTCAGGTTTGCAAGTGTTGGGACCAACTTTGTCGTTGCTCTTTGTATTCTTTCCAATTTTCTTGTATTCTTTTTTGTACTGTGTGACCATGTCAGCGCTGCATATTCCAGTTGTTGTTTTTTGGCATTATCAGTGTTTGTAATATTTTCTTGATCATTTCCTTATCCAGGTATTTGAAGGCCACTTTTATTTGTCCCAACAAATTGTATGTTTCTCCGACAATTTTATTCTTATGTCTTTGGTGGTGATTACTCCTTGGTCTCTTTAAGAATTTACTTTCTTTACTTCTTTTCCATCAATTTTATACTGTCCTGTTATTCTCTTCTTGCTTTTTCCAAATTCAATTATACTACACTTCTTGATGTTGAATTCTATGTCTTTTCCTTCACTCTGAGACTTTGTTCAGATCCCTCTGCAATGAGTCACAGTCTGTTTCGGAGTTTATTCGAAAGAATTTTCTAAGTTTCTCAAAATCTGTTTTGTTGTACACTAGTCTTCCTTTTCTGTGTTTCTCGTTAATTTTTATATTTGCTTCTTCATTTAATTCTAGTTCCATTAGTATGTGATCACTTTTTCCAATTGGTGTCTTGTATTCAAGTTTATCCACAATTTCGTGTTCTGATGTGAATATCAAATCCAATCTTGGGGGTTCATTGTTATTTCTATATCTAGTGTTTTCCTTCACCCATTGCGTCAATGTGTAATCAATGGTCACTTCCAGTAATATGTTTCCCCAGTGATCTTCTTCACCTTTCACAGTCATCTCTTCCCAAGATATTTCTTTCGAGTTAAAATCACCCAAAATTACCATATATCCTTCTTTCTTTAGTATTTCATTTAGTGTTTGTGTGTCTTCCAGCATTTTAGAGTGTTTACTTTCATTCCATGTGCGAGTTTTGGGCGGGACATAAATCAAAGCATACTTTCTATTTTTCATATCTCTATCCCCAACTCTTATCATAATCAATTCCACATTGCTCTCTCCTTCTGTAATTTTTGTCACATTTATGCCTTTCTTGGTTAGTAATATCACTCCTCCACCCTTCTTTGTTTCTCTATTTCTGTATCAACAATTATACAATACTTGTCCTACACTATTTGGTGGTAATGATCCTTTCAATTTGGTCTCCACAATCCCCAATATATCTAGTGTGTGTGTGTGTGTGTGTGTGTGTGTGTGTGTGTGTGTGTGTGTGTGTGTGTGTGTGTGTGTGTGTGTGTGTGTGTGTGTGTGTGTGTGCGCGCGCGCGTGTGTGTGTGTGTGTGTGTGTGTGTGTGTGTGTTTGTATGTGTGCATGTGTGAGCGTGTTTGTGTATGTGTATGTGTTTGTACATGTGTGTTTGTGTATGTGTGTGCGTGTGTATGTGTACGCGTGTGTATGTGTGTGTGCGTGTGTGTATGTATATGTGTGCGTGTGTGCATTTTTGTGTGCATAAACGTATGTGTGTGAGTGTGCATGTGCATGTGGGTGTGTCAGTGTGTAATTATCATCCCACAATAGCCCTCTATTTATAAATATTCATCATTCAAAAATAATAGTATCACTTTAATCTTGTATAGCTAACAGAGAGAAAGAAACAAAATGCACGCGGTCATATTGTGATTGCGCTGTGTAGTATATTGTTGTCAGAGTACGCGTTGTGATAACTTTGCGTTGTGTGATTGAGGCAGTTTGCGTTGTTAAAGCCTTTCTATTGCTCAAAATTGAAAGTCTGAATCGGTGATTTTCGGTTTGTATAGGAACAGCAATTATGTGTCTTCATTCTCTCTGATATATGTTGGTGTGTGTGTGTGTGTGTGTGTGTGTGTGTGTGTGTGTGTGTGTGTGTGTGTGTGTGTGTGTGTGTGTGTGTGTGTGTGTGTGTGTGTGTGTGTGTGTGTGTGTGTGTGTGTGTGTATGTGTGTGTGTGTGTGTGTGTGATTGTACGTGTATATTTATGTCTGCGTGTATACTCAGTGCGTATGTTCCGTGCGTATGTGAACGTGTGTATGCGCACGTGTGTATGTGTGTACGCATGTGGACGTGTGTGTATGCATATGAACGTGTGTGTGTATGCGTGTGTGTGTGTGTGTGTGTGTGTGTGTGTGTGTGTGTGTGTGTGTGTGTGTGTGTGTGTGTGTGTGTGTGTGTGTGTGTGTGTGTGTGTGTGTGTGTGTGTGTGTGTGTGTGTGTGTGTGTGTGTGTGTGTGTGTGTGCGCGTTAGCGTGGGAGTGGCAATCGTTCATCATGGATTTTTTTTATTCCTTCTATCTGATACAAGTGTAATTTTGTTGGTGACTACCCTGTAGTCGATGAAACAAAAAGAATCACATTCGCAGCTCGAGTGTGTTCGGGAAATGTCTGGTTTAGAACCACGAATTTTTCATCTTTTGGTTTATATGTTTGTTTATCCATTTATATATATATATGTATATATATATATATATATGTATATATATATATATATATATATATATATATATATATATATATATATATATATATATATATATCACTTGGACAAAATGTAGTAGCACATTTGTAAAAATATAATCACGAAGAACTCACAGTAGGAATAAAAGGAAACTTAGAAGAAATTATAACTGAAAAGGGCTATAACTATTAGTCGAAATATAGAAGTTATACTATCTTCGAAGGTTCCTCTTATTCCGAAGGGGGAGACAATACAATGCGAAAAGGAGGGATGACCTTACCTCTATCGACCTAACTAACACATAAGGCTCAATCTGGCGGAAAGATGTGGGTGACCATTTGGGTTACCAATTTATCACATTTTAAATAACCATAGCTTAAGTTTATGACTTTATCAAACGTGCCTGATATTAAGCAGGATTCTATTATATTTCTTTCTTGTAGGCTTTTTCCTTTGGCTAAAATTGTTGCCTGAGTCCAATCAATATGATGGTTGTATAATGCTTTATGTTGAAGCAACGCATTATTTTATTGGGGAGATCTCACACACTCACAGAAAACCTACTAATTCTGACACTATTCTTATAACTGGTCGGGAACTCATTTTTAAAGTTTAATTTTTTTCAGAGTTAGTAGGTTTTCTGTATACACTTGTGGCAAATTCCCTGGATGAAGAATCGACTAGAACATCAAGAAATGAAATGTTTAATCTTTAAAAATGAGTGCCCGACCAGTTATAAGAACAGTGTCAATAGAGTTTATGTCCGTAGGCTCTCAAAGTTTGCTCTTCATGGCAGGCTCTACATACAGAACTTAAACACATTCGTCAGATTCTTGTAAATAATGGTTTTCCTGTCAGTTTGATTCCATTTGTAATGAAATGATGTGTGACCACCTTTCTCCCCAAACATTCTCCAAACCCCAATCTATTAACATCATTTATCGTAACATCTTTACTAAGGCTTACAAAAAAGATGAAAACATCATAAAACATATCATCACTGAAAACTGCCACGAGAAGAAAATCCGAGTAGTTGTAATCTACTCCAACCCAAAAACTAGGGCTTTGGTTATGAAAAACAACCTGAATAGCAATACTGAGACCATTTCTAAAACCAACGTAGTATACGAGTTTAGGTGTGATAACGAGGACTGTGAAACTCTTACCTCAACCTACATTGGATACACTAGAGTCTCCATAGGAAAATTTCTATGCACTTACAAAGTGGGGCCATCAAACATCATTTGAGAACATATCATAACCAAACCGTCACCCGTGAGTACTTAGTTAAGAACACTAGAATAATCGCAAGTAATAGGGATGCACACAAACTTAAGCTTTTAGAAGCAATGTTCATAAGAGAATATAACCCTATTATAAACATCCAATGTAACATGATTTCAAGCATTAGCTTGTATAACAATGTTCTCGCCCGCACGGCGAACCCCCCACACCCTCTCCCCCCAACCAAACCCTTCTGCGTCCACCACACCCTTTGACAATGTGAAGTCGGGTAATAAACACCCTCTCCCTCCTCCTCCCACGCATTCCCTGCATCCTCCACACCAACCGACCTCGCAACCACCACCCCAACCCCCCAACCTCCATACCGACGCTGTTAAGACAGGTCACACCCCACTACTCCCTCTCCCTCCACCACCCATGGAGGTTAGGCTCTGATATATAAGCCAAAGGTCACGCTATCTTTCATTCTTTTAATTTTGTAAGTATTGTCAACACTCTATGCATCTGTATTGGTTTACGATTTTATTCATTGATGTCTATTTTCTTGATAGGTGATTTTTTTTTATTATCTATACCCATGTTCTTTGTTTCTGTATGTCGGTAAATAGTATGTTACAGATTTTCCTGATGTCTCCTTGCAGACGAAACGTTGATAATTAAATGAATTACTTTGGTAATCTGGTTCATGACCACCCCCCACATGGCTGAGTCCTTGTTAGAAAGCTTGAAAATACCCATAAGAAGAATAACAACCTCCTTAATGCTGTCGACTTCAACAAAACATGTCTATAAGAGAATCTGCTCCCTCAATATTCAAATATATATATATATATATATATATATATATATATATATATACATATATATATATATATACATACATATATTAGTAAAGGAGAGGAGCAGGTTCTCAGTAATACACGTGGAGTTTAAAACGACAGCATTGTTGTGATTGCCCAGTTTTTTCTTTGTATTTTCGATTTTCGATTTTCCTTTGTATGGAAAATCTCTAATCATGAAAATCGATAAAAAAAAACCTGAACAACCACAACAATGCTGTCATTTTTAACTCCACGTGTATTACATATATACATATATATATTATATATATATATATATATATATATATATATGTATACACACATATATACATACATACATATATATTATATATATACATATATATATGTATATATACATTATATGTTTATATATATATATATATACATATATATACATATATATATGTAGGGAAGGATGAAGTGAAAGCAGCTGTTAAAATGATAAGAGCAGGTAAGGCACCTGAGTTGGATGGATGTCATGCAGAATGTCTAAAGAAAGGAGGTACATTTATGGTGGACTGGCTGGTGAGGTTATTTAATGTTTGTTTTAGAGAGGGTAGAGTGCCGGAGGACTGGAGGAGTGCCTGTATAGTTCCGCTTTACAAAGGAAAGGGGGACAAGTGTGAGTGTAGTAGTTACAGAGGGATCAGCTTGTCAAGTGTAGTTAGGAAGGCTTATGGGAGGGTCTTGATTGAGAGGATTAGGAGAGGAACAGAAGGAGTAATTGGTGAGGAACAGTGTGGGTTTAGGACAGGTAGGGGATGTGAAGCTCAGGTTTTTGTGGTAAGCCAGATATGTGAGAAAGCTATAGGAAAAGTTAAGGATGTTTTTTTTGGCTTTTATGGATCTGGAAAAGGCTTACGACAGGGAAGACAGGAAGGCACTGTGGGAGGTACTACAGATATATGGGATAGGAGGAAAGCTGTTAAGAGCAGTCAAGAGTTTTTATGAGAGTAGTAGAGCTTGCGTTAGGATTATAAATGGAGAGAGTGAATGGTTTGAGGTAAAGGTGGGATTTCATCAGGGGTGTGTTATGTCGCCCTGGCTGTTCAATCTTTACATGGATGGGATGGTGCGAGAGGTGAATGCAAGGGTAGTGGGTCATGAGTTGGAGATTATTAGAGTAAATGGAGAAAAGTGGGAGGTGAGCCAGCTATTGTTTGCTGACGACACTGCGCTTGTAGCAGGATCAGAGGTGGGATTGAGAAAGTTAGTGACAGAGTTTGAGAAGGTGTGTGAAAGAAGGAAGCTGAAGATAAATGTGGGCAAAAGTAAGGTGATGACATGTACAAGGGGAGAGAGTGACAGTAGGCTGGAAGTGAGCATTAAGGGTGAGAAACTGGAGGAAGTGCATAGTTTCAGATACTTGGGTGCGAATGTGACAGGAAAGGGAGGAGTGGGGGTGGAGGTAGAATGTAGATTGAGAGAAGCGAGTAAATGCCTTAGTGGATTAAAAAGTGTAATGAGAAATAAACATCTGGGAATGGATGCTAAAAGGAGGTTATATATAGGAGTGATTGTGCCAACAGCAATGTACGGGGCAGAAACATGGAACATGAGAGAGGAAGGGAGAAGGAGTTTGAATGTGTTTGAGATATAATGTCTGAGAAGTATGATGGGGGTTACTAGGCTAGATAGAGTGAGAAATAGGGAGATGAGGAGGAGAACAGGGGTGGAAAGGGAGCTGGGAGATAGGGTTGATGAAAGAATATTAGGATGGTTTGGACACATGGAAAGAATGAGTGAGGAAAGATTAGTAAAAGAAGTGTGGAAGGCGGAGGTGGAAGGAGTGAATATGAAGGGGCGTTCTAGGATGAGATGGATGGATGGGGTGAAAGGGGCTTTACAAAAGAGAGGAATGTCTGTAGAGGAAGGACGGGAGAGGACAGAAGATAGGGGTGAATGGAGAAGGGTTTAGTATAGAAGAGGCTGTGATGCATGAGGGGGAGTGGGTGGGGGATGGGGGGTGAGGAAGTATGAGAAAAAATTTGACGCAGCCCGAAGGGATTTCTCCCCGTCTTCTCCTTTCCTGCATGAGGGGACGGAGAGGGGGGTTCGCCGAATCGATAAAGCGGCCTTGCTGTGGATGTGCTGTGTCTTGCGACACTGCTTTTGACCCAGGGCAGTGGACAGGATGCAGGGATGACCCGTCATCCAGGAGGTGCCAAGATAGGAGGGAGGGAGGAGGGTGGAGGGGAGTGGAATATATGGGAAATAAAATGAATGGGAGTGATTTCTATGCCTTTTTCTTTTTGGCTACCCCCCGTGTAAGGGGAAAAAAGCCTTCGGTATAAAAAAATGTAATATATATATATATATATATATATATATATATATATATATATATATACATACATACATACATACATACATACATATACCAAGGCTTTTTCCCCCTTCCAAGGGAGGTAGCCAAAAAGGGAAAGGCATAAAAACACTCCCACCCATTTCATCCCTAAATACACTCCACACCCCTCCCACCCTTCCTCTCATTTGAGCACCTCCTGGATGACGGGTCATCCCTGCACCCTACCCACCGCCCTGGGTCAGAAGCAGTGTCGCAAGACACAGTACATCCACAGCCAGGCCGCTTCATTTAATCGGCGACCCCCCCTCTCCGTCCCCCTTTGCATATAAGGCGAGGACGGGGAG
>NC_134793.1:2597215-2624715 GCF_046742065.1 Oratosquilla oratoria
TATTATTTGTGAGGAATAGAAAGAAAAGGGATTCTCGCTTACACAGAAAGCATTACCATCAAGGAAATGTACTTATCAAAGATGGGAAACATAACTTTAAGACTTTATTCACCTACAGGATAATACCTACTGTAATTAATTTTTATTGCAGTGTACTAGATTTTTATTCACAAATATATTTTTTTCGTTAGAATTTTCCTGCTTTGCTGAATCGACAAAAACCTTGTGTCTCTGTATACCAGAAATAACCTTAAAGCAGAAGATTGAAGGGTTGAGCCTCTTGGCGAGTCTTTGTGATAGAACATCTGTCAAATTGAAATACAATATAAGAGGTCGAAGCAAAAATGTCAAAGGAAAGGTCCAAGCCTTATGAGGAACACTTGAATCCGAAGATTAGATATTTTTCGGATAATTGAAGATATACAGGATATCTTAGATATCAACAGATCTTTGGAATGTGTCATACGTTTTACAGATTTTATTTTGAGTTCCTGACAGTCCTTTCTATTAACCTTAGGGTGGATTCCTTTTCAAGAGGGATTCTCGAAACCAACTTCTTACCTGAATCCAAACCACCTTGGCCAAAACAAACCTATTACGTACATACTCCTGTTGATGGTGCTAAGAGAATATATGGGAACTATGGAAGGCTAGGAGGATATAGTTACGATGCAAGACAAACAAGTGAAGAAGGGATGGAGAAAAAAATATATAGAAAAATGAAGTAAAAAAGGCAAAAGTAAGCAAGCGCAGAAGGTCGGGAGTTCAGTGTTTTGAAATGCAGTCATGCAGTGAGGGCAATTCTGCCATGTGTTCGAGACCGGTTCAGTGGCTACAGCTATGCTGTGGATTTGGCATGATGGAGGGTTATACAAGATTACTTTTACACATTCAATTAGTTAACAAAATAAAAAATACTCTGAAAAACTGATATCAGGAAATCCTAGTTAAAGTAAAATGGTTAGACTGGACAGTAAACCCCCCACCATAAAAAAATAAAGTCTGTGTGTGATGTATTTCAAAGAGTGACACTTGGAATACACAAGTGGACACAAGATGATGCATATCATATATGAGATAGAATTAATCATGTCCTGGAGTATAGACGAGAACAATAGAACCCACGTTTGAAGACACTTCATGTAAGAATTGAAGGGAAACATGTATCTACAATACTCCAGAGGCAAAATACTAACCAGCGTAGATTTACAGCTCAGACTCGTGTGTAAAATGGAAATATAATGAATGCCATCTCTGCCAACAAAAATATGTAATGAATCAAATATGACCACTTCCTAGTCAATAAAGACTACATCAAACTCAAGGAAATGTGTTTGATAAATGCCTCGGTTTCTCTCAGCATAAATGCCTCCCCATGAATCTTTCATCAGTGCGGTAGCCACTTGCCTCTTCATTGAGATTCTAAAAAAAATGTATATCATCCCAAATTAATCTATTTGGTTCAGATAACATAAGAACGTAAGAATAAATGAGATTATAAGAGACCATAAAGCTTACACTAGGCAGTTCCATGTCTATTACCACCTGTCATCCCCATCCATAAAGTTGCCTAACCATTTCTTGAAACAACTGATAGTTTCAGTTACTAAATCTGTTTCATTTGTTGACCACCCTATTTATAAACCAATTCTTGCCTATTTCATTCTCAAATCTAAATTGGTCCAGTTTAAAGCCATTACTTGGAGTCCTGCCCTGTTGTCTTAATATGATGACTTTGTTTGGGTCACCCTTGTTACAGCCTTTGATCCACTTAAAAACCTCTATTAGATCACCCTCGCATTCTGCGTCTTTCCAGAGAGTGTAAGTTAAGGTGCCTATGTCTCTCTTTGTAAGGCAAATTTCTGAGCCCATTTATCATTTTGGTCATTTTCTTCTACCATATTTCTAGTGAACGGATATCCGTTTTGTAAGACGGAGACCAAAACTGTACTGTATAGTCAAGGATAAGTCTGACTAACGCTTTGCACTTCTATTCGTAACCGTCATAGCAATGAAACCTAGTGCTCTGCTTTATTCCTGGCGCTAATGCACTGTTTCCTGGATTTAAGGTCAGGACTCACTAGAACTCCCAAGTCTTTCTCGCCCTCATTTTTCTCTAAAAACGACAGCATACTAATCCTCTCTTAAGGAGAGTCTGTAGAACACATCAATGACGAAGAACGCCTGACGGACTGGGGAACAAGGAACCGTCCTACATAATAATATCAGGAAGAGACAGAATAAATAAATAGAAGCAATGTACATGGCTACCAACACAAGGATAGTGGATATCACGCTTTCCACCACACTAATTTCTTCTGCATTTCATAATCAAATACTACAATCCTGAACAAGGTTTGAAATGTAATATGTAAACTTTTCTGGTGTGCTTTGGGGGCAATTGTTTGAAAGAGATTTTGCATAAAATATTCACAATTGCAATGGAGGGGAAAGGAAAGAGAAAAGAGAAAGGCGAGGAGTGGAGGGGCAATAGAGATGTTGAATTGGAGAAAATGAAATATAGATAGGCTGAGGCGTGTTACAAAATAACCAAGTGGTCTCGTATTGCTCTACTTACGGGATGAACAAGACAACGGAATTAAATGAAAATTAGTTTTCATAAAAAAAGAATATAACAAGACAATTTGAAAGTGGAGATATAGAGGAGATAAGCAATAGTACAATTGTGTAATATTAAGAAGAGCAATGCGCATTTTTTCCTGCTTTTGTTCCCCGAGCAGAAGAGGTTTAAGTTGAACGTCATCGCGTAAGATTGGAAGGATATAAATCATATGTATAATGCCCACAACGGCAACTTAGACGTTTCTGCTATCTCCTAAAGTGGCTCCTGGGTTCGTAGTCTCATATGGTATGGTCAGCTTTAATTATGCCTGCATATAGAATGGTTAAGTATTCGTGCATTGTACTTCAGATAGAAGCCAATTCAAAAGTGTAGATTTGTGAATGTGGGTTTTCACATACAGGATTTTGAATTTGAAATGTGGGGCCTGGTATTTGAAATGTAGAACCTGGAATTTGAAATATGGGGCAAGGAATTTAAAATATGGGATCTGGCATATGGAACATAGGATCTGGAACCTGGAACACAGAATCTGAAATATGGAATTTGAACGTTAGGATGGAAGAGGACAAAGAACAGAGAGGGAAAGTTAGCCCCTTCCGTGGAAAATTATACAATGCCATGTATTCTGCCTGGCTCTAGGAGATTTTATTCATTCCAGTGGCCTCTCTTTACTGAACGCTTCCACATTTGTTGTTACTTTTTCTCTTTATGTGGTCATCGCCAAGTGATTTTATTTTCCTCCGATGCGTCCTGTTGGTAACAAAGAGGGTGAGGAGAGGAGTAGAGAGCTTGGGGACACTCCATTCTGGTTTGATGAAGAGCAATTGGTAGTTGGGATGAAGTTATGATAGAGAGATTGTGTGCATCACATGTCTATTGGATGTCTAGCTGTCGCCTCATTCTCTGCCACTGTCATCAATAGTTTGTCTCTCTGCCTGTCCAACTGTCTGCCTGCCTGCCTACTTGAATGGATGGATTGATGGGTGACAGGAAATGTACGAGTATGTACGGATGATTTATGCGATGGTGTATCTATCATTGTTACTCTATGCAAGTCTTACAGTGTAGATGTGAGTTGTGTTCCACACACATTCATACTCACACACACAAACATATACACACACACACACACACACACACACACACACACACACACACACACACACACACACACACACACACACACACATACACACACACACACACACACACACACACACACACACACACACACACACACACACACACACACACACACACACACACACACACACACACACACACACACACACACACACACACACACACACACACATTTACAATCTCACTTTCAGTCTCTGTCACTCTCCGTCTCGCTCTCGCTGCCTTGCTCTCTCGCTCGGTCGTTCTCTTGTTCTCTCTTTCTCTTGCTCTATGGTTCACTCGTTCTCACTCTCACTCTCACTCTCTGTCTCACTCAAAAAACTCACTCTCGCTCTTACTGTCTGTGTCTCTGTCTATTTGTCTATCTGTCTGTCTGTCTCTGTCTCACTGTGTCTCTCTACCTCTCTGCCTATCTGTCCGTCTGTTTCTTTGTGACTGTGTGTGTGTCTGTCTGTCTGTCTCTCTATCTGTATGCTTCTCTGCCTGTGTTTGTCTGTCTGTGTCTTCCTCTCTATATTTATCTTTCCATCTCCCTCTTGTAGAGCCTACACTAATATCGCGAGTAACTGTGTGTCTGTATTTCCCTCTCTCTCTCTCTCTCTCTCTCTCTCTCTCTCTCTCTCTCTCTCTATATATATATATATATATATATATATATATAAACTGTCTATCTGTCTATATGTCTATCTATCTGTCTATTTATCTGTCTATCTGTATATCTATCTATCTGTCTATCTGTCTATCTATCTATCTGTCTGTCTATCTGTCTGTCTATCTGTCTGTCTATCTGTCTGTCTATCTGTCTGTCTATCTGTCTGTCTATCTGTCTGTCTATCTGTCTATAAGTCTGTCGATCTGTCTGTCTATGTCTGTCTATCTGTCTGTCTGTGTCTGTCTGTGTCTGTCTGTGTCTGTGTCTCTCTGTGTCTGTCTATGTCTGTCTGTCTGTCTATCTGTCTCCCTCTCTCTCTCTCTCTATCTCTCATTTAGAACATGCACTAAAGTCGCTAGTATATTATGAGAATGTGGAACAATATCAAGATTTAAACGACGGTGACACCTCAAATTACACTGTCATTTTGAATAACGGACATGTGCCAAAGTCTTGTCACCCAGATATTGATGTTGGATAAATGTTTAATTATGTTAATATATCTAACATATTCAGGACAATCATGTTGAAAATTAAACGAAGTCGATAAAAAAAACAAGGGAAATAAAATAAGCAATTGAACTGGAAGACAGCATCGAATAAGATTGTCTTATATTGGTGAACAATGTATTGCTTCCCAACAGCCCCGGCCAGGCGGGGAGGTGACCCAACATCGGCGTTAAAAAAAAAAAAAGCTTGTTGCAACTGAGAGGGCTTTGCCCTACCAAGGGTTTCTCACTTCCCACCCCGTGGGAGTCGGGTGATGAGTTTAGAGGTGAGTGTATTGGGAAATACATAAGAGAATGTGAAAGATGGAATGTCTATTTAGATACCGATATCCCTTCCTCCTCTTCCCTCTCTCTTTTCTTCTATTTCTATAATGTATTTTTTTTTTTACTTCCAAAATCATATTTTCTATTTTTCCGCCCTCTGCCTGATGGAAAAATTCTGTGGTCAAAACATCACGAATAATGAGGTTTGGGATGAGCGATCTGAGGACCGGAAAATATTATCCACGTTCCAAAAATCGAGAAAAAAGGAAAGAAAAGAAACAGAATAGCAAAAAAAAAAAAAAAAAAAAAAAAAAAAAAAATGACAGGTTTCAGTGACTGGAGTATGATCAAGAAAAAATGCAGAGGGAGATAGAGATGAAGATATCAAGTCGAAACAGAGGAGGCAATGAAAGTAAGTTGGAAAAAATAATGTAGGTAATGATAAAAGAATGCCGTGCAGATTATATACACACAAAAAAGATTCACAAAAATATTTAAGCAGATTTGGTTGAAGGTATTGCTACTAAGTTACTAATTTCCTTGTAGATGGATTCTTTAGATCTAACTACTCGCCATGGTCGGGGGTCTAAAGTCTATAGAACTTGTTTGATATTATGAGCACCTACGTAGAAGTTTCACAAAGTTTATACCCTCCACTCACCGAATGGTTGAATATAAGCCGTCTACAAGAAAACTATCAACACAAAAATAGCATCTCCTTTAATAAAAAAAATATTTATTAGAGGGTTTGCTGCCTGTCTACTCTTTAAAAGATACACAAGGAGAAGAGATCGGCAGGCTAAGAGGGATTGGGAGAAGAGCAGGTATTAAAGTAGGCTGTCAAAGAGTATCATACTTGGTGACAAAGGAAGAAGTTATTAGAAAAATAGAATAAAGCAAAATTGAATTAAATGAGATGAGATGAAAAAAATTAGATTAAATAAATAACAAGATAAGTAAATAGATGAATAGGTTAATAAATAGATAACGAATGAATAGTAAATGAATAAGTAAATATATAAATCAAACAGAGATAGGTAATTAAATGATTCAGTTCGTCGCGAACTCCTCCTATCAGGAGGCTAGGACGATGCTACTTACAGAGCACCTTGTAGTCTGGAATTTGATGAACCATGACCTTGGTCCAACTCGCTGGTGGCAACTCGAACTCCCGTCACCTCGACCTCCGAAAACAAAAAACCTTGATATCACCTACTGTAGGACAATGAACAAGAGGAAGAATAAGATGAAAGAGATGGACTAACGATGGAACTACATAAGCTTGAAAAAGCGAAGAAAGCCGTAGAGGGGAGATTCGCAAATGACGCTGGCCTGTGGTACACTTTTTTCATTTGAAAGACATGTATTTTCTACGGAATGGCTAGGTTAGGTTAGGTTAGGTTAGATTAGGTTAAGAGCTATTGGACATCGTAAGTTTCATCCATGCTTGTGTGATTCTAGAATTTTACCAAACTGGGTCTTGCAACATTCATGTGTATTATCTTATTTGAAGTCTAAGTTTCTTATATTCCTTAAAATACGTCATAAGATAATAACTAAATAAATTATTATGCACTTTGAAGTACTGATCTCGTTCTTCATTTTCTATAAACCATTTTTACTTTCCTTCTTGACAATGTTATATACATATCGCCACGCCTACATAAAACATTTCGATTTACAACAGAATATAATTCACCCTCATTGGTGTTTACATAATTGTTTCTGACGGCTTTTGAAAAGGAAACTGCTCTGAGGAAACCAGCCTCCCCCCGTCCATATTAATATAATTGCTTCTTCGTCTCGCATTGCCTTCGTCTGAGCATAGTTCCCTCCCCTCCTTGATGGCATTAAATTGCATCAGTGCCAGGGGATGACCTTGGCACCGAGTCTTGGTGCAAATGGCTCTCTGACACCAACGGTGACTTGATGGGACGTGGAGGAAATCTGATAAAGTTCAAAAGGCTGGGAAAAGGACATTTAAGAAAAAAGGGGATGGAATGGAGTGGGTGAAAAGGGAGAAAGGGCAAACACGAAAATATATACGAGCATACAGATGGGTGGGAAGATAGACAAATAGATATATTGACAGACAGATAGATAGGCAAATAAATAGATAAATAGATAGATGGAAAATTAAATGAATATAGATAGACAGATGGATATATACATACATAGATAAATGTATGGATATACACATACACTCGTGTAATTCACATATTCAATGAAGAGTACAGATAAAAGAACAGTTCTAAGTAAGCATAAATACACGAATGTCAATTTAGAATCAGAAAAGGTCACAGAACAGATGATTAGGAACGATAAAGTATAAAAGTTAGGGAAGATAGCAAGTCAATATCTATATTTTGATTTGAACAAAAAGATTTAAATCGCCATTTTTAAAGAGTAGGGTATGTTTTAACACCTATCGCGAGCACAGCCTTGCGTGGCATGATTTGTTAAACTCACCCCTTGATTTGCAGTAACATATATATTTTTACAAATATGGTATGCAGATAATATTATTTTTCAACAATTGTCATGAACATATATATTTAGTCTTTATAAATAATTCATATTAATAACATAGGCAATTTTATCTATTACCATAGGCTTTTTCACCTAATAACTATCAAAGTTATATAATAATTGAGACATTAGAAAAAAACTAAAACTACAATACGAGATGAATATTGCTGATAAACCCAAAGAGAATTCCAAAGAATTCTATAGTTACATTAGAGATAAAAAGGTTATTAGGAATCACATTGGCCCACTATTATCTGCTGACGGTCAACTTGAATATTCAAATGAAGGAATGTGTGATATCTTAAACAACTATTTTAGCTCAGTATTTGTAAATGCAGCACCTCAAAGTGAACTCCAAGCGAAACCTGTGAAAAGTCTAGGGTAAACTTACTACGGTAAATATATATACACATATATTTATATATATATATATATATATATATATATATATATATATATATATATATATATACATATATATATATAGATAGATAGATAGATAGATATATTCTGTCATATTCTTACTCCATCTCACATCTGCTCTCCTCTTTGCTTCCTTTATCTTATGCTTAACTTCCCTTCTCTTTACTTTGTACCTCTCATACGATTCCCTCGTCCTAATTTGTAGCCAATCTATGAATGCCTGCTTCTTCTCTTCTACACCCTTCTTTGCTTCCTCATCGCACCACTCACTACTTTTCTTTCTATTTCATCCCGCCGTCCTTGTTCCACACACCATCTTTGCACACCTTATGACTCCCTCCTTGAACCATCCCCATTCCTCCTCCACTCCTAGTTCTACTCTATCCTTCACTCCCTCCCAGACCTTTCTCAGCTTCTTCTTATACTCCTCCTTTTCTTTCTCATCTAAGCAGTTCACTTTAAGTACTTTCCTACCTTCTGCCCTTTTCCTCTTTCTCTACCTATTATACACTCTCAATTTACCTTCCCCCACTCTCTCCCCTTGGAACATGCGCATCCTTAACTCTTCCTACCATACTCCTGGTCACTATTATATAGTCCATTAACACTCTATCTACCACCTTTCCATCCACCACCCTCTCCCATGTGTACTTATGCTTGACTTTCTTCCTAAACACTGTAATTGCTATCATCAACTCTCTTTCAAGACACATCTACACCATCAATTCTCCACTACGATTTTTGCCTGGAACTTCATACTTCCCAATCACTCCGTCTATTAGTTCGTTTTCTACCCTAGCATTAAGGTCTCACAATACAACTACATTGACATTTCTCCCTAATCCCTCTATGCACTCATTTATATCTACCCAAAAAGCTTCCCTTTCCTCTTCTCTCTTCTCACTACCAGGCCCATACGCACTTACAAAAACCCACATCTCCCTTCCCAGCTTCACCTTCATCCACATCAACCTTGATGAAACCTCCTTCCACTCCACTAAACGCTTACTTATCTCTTCACTTACTAGTGTAGCCCCTCTTCTCTCCCACGTCCCCTCTTCACTCCTGAGAACCTCCCAACTATACTTCCAAACTCACACTCGCTCATCCCTTTCATTTTAGTTTCACTCAAAGCCAGTACATCCATCTCTCTTCTCACAAACATACCGACAGAAAATTTTGAAAGTGATAAAAAGATGTTTTGGAAAGAAATTAAAAGAGGAAGGGGAGGCGAATCAAGTAGAGAAGAAAAGGTAAAAGGTGCAGATGGAGAGATGATAATGGAAGAGAAGGCATTGAGAGAAAGGTGGGCAGAGTATTTTAGGGAGTTGCTAAATGTGAAGGAGGATAGGGAGGGAAAGGTAGTTGCAGTGGGAAGCGCTAAGAAAATGAGAGTGATGAGTGAGGAAAATGGAGGAGAAATAGGGAAAGATGAAGTGAAAGCAGCTGTTAAGATGATGAGAGCAGGTAAGGCACCTAGGTTGGATGGATGCCATGTAGAATGTCTGAAGAAAGGAGGTACAGTGATAGTGGACTGGCTGGTGAGGTTATTTAATGTTTGCTGGAGAGAGGGTAGAGTGCCGGAGGACTGGAGGAGTGCCTGTATAGTTCCGCTTTACAGAGGAAAGGGGGACAAGTGTGAGTGTAGTAGTTTCAGAGGGATCAGCTTGTTGAGTGTAGTTGGGAAGGCTTATGGGAGGATCTTGATTGAGAGGATTAGAAGAACAGAGGGAGTAATTGGTGAGGAACAGTGTGGTTTTAGGACAGGTAGGGGTTGTGTAGATCAGATTCTTGTTACAAGACAGATATGTGAGAAAGCTATAGGAAAAAGTAAGAATTTTGTTTTGTTTTTATAGATCAGGAAAAGGCCTACGACAGGGTAGACAGGAAAGCACTGTGGGAGGTACTGCAGATATATGGGATAGGAGGAAAGCTGTTAAGAGCAGTCAAGAGTTTTTACGAGAGTAGTAGAGCTTGTGTTAGGATTAGAAATGGAGAGAGTAATTGGTTTCAGGTAAAGGTGGGATTTCGTCAGGGATCTGTTGTGTCGCCCTGGCTGTTCAATCTATACATGGATGGGGTGGTGCGAGAGGTAAATGCAAGGGTTGGAGATGGTTAAAGAAAATGGAGAAAAGTGGGAAATAAGCCAGTTGTTGTTTGCTGACGACACTGCGCTTGTAGCAGGATCAGAGGAGGGATTGAGGAAGTTAGTGACAGAGTTTGAGAAGGTGTGTGAAAGAAGGAAGCTGAAGATAAATGTGGGTGATGAGATGTAGAAAGGGAAAGAGTGACAGCAGGCTGGAAGTGAGTAGTAAGGGTGAGAGACTGGAGGAAGTGGATAGTTTTAGATACTTGGGTGCGAATGGAAAGGGAGGAGTGGGGGTGGAGGTAGAATGTAGATTGAGAGAAGCGAGTAAATGCCTTAGTGGATTAAAAAATGTAATGAGAAATAGACATCTATGAATGGATGCTAAAAGGAGGTTATATGAATGGAAGATAGCTAACGTTACTCCCGTATTCATGAAAAGTTCTCATAAACAAAATAGATACAGGCCTATAAGCTTGACTTCACTCGTAAGATCAATGATGGAAACTATCATCAGAGATATTATCAAACATCATTTAAAAAATAAATTTTTGATAAATGATAGCCAGCATGATTCAGACAGAAACGTTCTTGCGTGACTAACTCGAATTCTACAACACATTCATCTCGAATTACGAAAAAATAATAATGATAATAATAATATGGATTTAATGTATCTAGACTTTGCAAATTCTTTGATACCGTCCCCCACGAAAGACTACTTACAAAATTAGTTTCACACAGAATTCGTGGTAGTTTATCAACCTGGACAAGTAACTGGTTGAAGGATCGAAAACGGAGTTGTTCTAAATGTCAAAACTTCTAGATGGAAAATGTTACGAGTGGAGTTCCTCGGGGTCCAGTTCTTGAACCACTTCTATTCAAAGTATATATAAATTATATAGACCACGGACTAAAATCTATTGTCTCCAAATTTGCTGATGATACAAAATTGTGCGGAATGGTCAATGATCACTTAAATCAATTAGATATTTAAGAAGATTTAAATAAATTACAGCAATGATCTGAAAAGTGACTAATGAAACTTAACATAAGTAATTACAAGGCTATGCACATAGTTAAAAATAACAGTAAGTACGCTTACAAGTTATTTGGAAATGCGTTAACAAAAGTGGATAGTAAAAAGGATCTCGAGGTAATTATCATTAACGATCTCAAATCATCTAAGCAGTGTATTTCAGCCTCTGAGAAAGCAAATAAGATTCTAGGGCTGATTGCGCGATCTTTTGACTTCACAAGCCCATCTCTCATTAACAAACTACATAAATCGTTAGTTCGTCTACATTTGGAATATGCTGTTTCCGTATGGTCACCGAATTTCATTAAAAACATTTAAGATTAGAAAAAGTACAACCGATTCCAAATATCGAAAATAAATCATACGAAAATCGATTAAAAAAAATCTGCTTTCCCCTAAAAAAAAAAGCGTAGACTTAGAGGTGACATCAAAAGTTACAAAATTTTTACACTGAATGAGAATCTGACAAGAAATAATGGTCTGAAACTGTCAGGAAATATATTCAATTTGGAAATGGGTAGAAACAACTTTGCCAACCTTGTAATTAATTAATGGAATATATTTCCTGCAGAGGCAGTGCAATATAGTTCAGTTCGAAGCTTTAAGATTAATTTGAATAAACACTTAAGCAAGATGCTGTAATGCCTGCCTTTTATTTTCTATTATTTGTTTGTTATTATTTATATGTTTGTTTATCATTGATTTTCATCCTTTATTATCTGTCAATTTATTATTACTTACTGTTACCTGTTTGTTTATTATTTACTATACCAATCCATTTATTAATATTTATTATAGTATTTATTTATTTATTTATCATTATTATATTTTTCACATCCGACCTAGCTATGGACCAAAAAGTCTCCTGTTGGCATGTTTCACCTTTGTAAAATTTTATAACAAATGTTTCTACTGGTTCCTTTAGCCATTTTCTATATATAGCTATGATAAACTATATTAATAATGGGAACTAAATAAAAAAATTAGATCAACACGTAATCTGTGATCAACAACTACTGGTTACACATTCATTGGAAAACGCAACCATGTGGGATTTCACTCGGTCCCCTCATAACCTCAAGTCGAAGGTCCCTGAATCCGTCCTGTGGTTATTGTTGGATGTCTGGGCGGTCCAGGGCTTCTATAAAGGGGACTCTTAGGGTACAGATTAATTAATCAAATTACTACAGTGTTAACAGCAAGCGCGCTGGCTGGAAATGCAATTTCCTCACAGGATTCACAGAACGCAGACCACAAATTTCGGGTCCCTTTGTGGATTTGCTGTTCGCGTGTTGGGGTTATCTGAATACGCGTGCCACGCCGTGTACTGTGTATGTGTCCGCGCCTTCAACTTTCAAAACAGTTTCTTAATTCCACGCTACACGAATGGTCTACGTAATGCTAAAACTTGCGTGAAATCTATTAGTTATTTCAGAGGCCAGAGATTAAATGAATATATGTAATGCATTTCTTCATTTATTCAGACTATAGATGTATTAATGTGGACATTCATACGTGACCTTTAGTTAATCGTATTTATGGAAATATATCTATCACTATTGTTATAAAGTATGAATATAGTTTCGCTAAACCTTTAAGGGAACTAGAATATGTAAAAATATACTCAACTCAAAGTAACGTAAGATATATGTAGATTTCTTATATATGGGTTATATTCAGGTGTTTGAAATAACACGTATTATGTACTACAGTATATTAATGAAATGTGGTGTAATACTACCTCGTCAAATGGCCCTATAACTACTGATTTATTACTGAATAGTGCAAGACCCGATTGCAGTTATCACGCACGGCCGAGCGAACAAGGCCGGTGTCATGCATTGTTGCATGTTGCAGTGATATGTATTCCCCGTTATTGGTGATGGATCTCACTCCCTAGATCCTGGCACTGAGATTGTGCGGCTTCATCCGTGGCAACTTCAGGCTCGATGAGAGGGGGGGGGGCAGTGGGGTCCACTGCCCCGGGTCACGGGTATCTAGGCGCTCCGAGAAATTTAAGGACTCAATCAGGGTTTAATATAGCTAGTTTTTTTTAATAAAGTTACCACAGCATATATGTCTTACATTTTTTCAGTAATCATTGGTGTCAATTCTGTGAAATTCAGTTTTATGTAACTTTTTGCCACTTGAAGTGGGAGCCCATAATGCTTGGTGCCCTGGGGCCAACAATGGCTCCCAACCACCCTGGGCATCTTGGCATAAGGAACCCAAAATGGCAATACCAAAAACAAGTAACTCTTTCAGTCGTTGGCACTTTACAGATTTAATTCTGGTTATCCAAAAATGATTCTATTTAATTTACAGAGACAATCGTGGCGTAAAATATGGTTTTCATAAACTAAAACCATATCTAGGATACTAACAATGGGTTACAATGGCCCACAATAATATCAGGGATCCTTTTGCTTTACTTCCAAGCCAGACTTAATCTTTGTTATCACAGATTCCAGACAAATAAAGTTTTGTTTTTTCCTTACATGTTCTTCAGATACATTGGAATAGTCTGCCTTTAGCCAGAACAAACACGAAAAATGTGTAAAGTGTCTCTGGGGAGGAAGAGAGGGTTAAATGCCTTCTTGGTATCTCAGGCAGATGTAATGAGCTTTCTCTCCCCATCTCTTCCTCCCTCCTTCATCCTCCTCTTTTATCTCATCATCATCCTTCCTCCTTCCCCTTCCTCATTCCTCTTACTCTTCCTCCCTCTTCCTCCTTCCTCCCTCTTTCTCTTCCTTCCAATCCCTTCCTCCTCCTTCCAACCCCTCCTCCTTCCTTCCCCTTCCTCCTTCTACTCGTTCCTACACCTCCTTAAGTGATACAACCGGATTTGGAATTTTGCCGAGATCCTCCTGAACTAAAGACAATTTGCATCACAAAATTCTGTTTTGCGATATTTTGGTGAAATGCGAATTACCAGTCATGTTTGCAAAATAAAGTAATAGTGCATCAGGTGACATCTGCTCACTAAAAGGCACATCAATCAATTTCCGTGACTTCTTGCATCTGGCAACCATAGCAGGGTCTCCCTGTGTAGAACAACACGAACTGAACTTAGGAGAGCCCTACACGATCAATATCAATGCATAATATTCCATATCATATACAGTATCATTGTCATTGATGGTGTAGGGATGATTCTTGATGGCCGGGACTGAAGATAGTGATCTCTGTAAGTCAGTTACAACCCAAATGGAGTCGGACCAGTGGTCAATCATATTGTACAATACGGAATATTGCGCAATAATATTGATCGTATAAGTCCGCTACATATTTCCTAATCTTGTATTATTCTTCTACCTACTTCCAAATTTAAGAAAGGAGAGAGGCCATAGTTTTGAGTGGTGTTCGTATCGTGTAAATCAACACGTATAGCGTTTTATCCATAAACTTATATTCATTTTATATTTACTTGCAAGAGAATAAAATCAAAGGGAGGAAGGAGGCCAGAATTTTAAATGGTGTCCGTATTGTGTAAATCAACATGCATATTTTTCGTATACAAACCATTTAGTCGTGCTTACATCTTTGTGTCAGTGTGGCTAATGAAAGAATGCTATATTGACAAAAAAAAAAATGAACGTAGAAACAAACTGTTTAGCATTATTGTTGTAAATATAGCATTATTTCAGCTGGTGCCTAGCATATTTTCGCTTGAAAAATCTGATCACCCTGCTAAATACACCTTTAAACGTGTATGTACCTACCGGTACAAAAGAGCCGGGACAAATATATCACAATTACGAACCGTCAGAAGTAGACAACTTTCTTTCCTTAGCCATATGATCCGTCCGAACTGGAGAAAGTCAGCCTACTAGGAATGACTGATGGGAAGAGGGCTTGTGGTGGACAGCGACAGACATATATGGGTAGCCTATTGCAGGACCTTGGAGAGGGAAGGAAAGTTCAAGACCTAAAGAGATTTGCTCAAGATCAGAAGAGATGGAGTTCCATGGTCATCGCCGTCAAAGACATGGCATCTCGGTTAGGTAAGATACCCATCGGATGCTGCAGCCTTATGAATTCCTTCGGACCCGTCGAGACTCTCCTTCATGGCACCGTTCGTTATTCGTTTGAACGTGTCTTTGGTCGTTGCAAAAAGGCGCTTGGTCATCTATGAAACGTTCGATCATCTATGAAACGTTTCCAGGTTTTTGTCCAGTCAGCCTTGAATCACGCTAGTTCCTGCTGCCGCTATTCAGTTTCACTTTTTTACTCCCCTATTCACATGACCTACAAAGGTGAACGTAAAGACAACATTCAATGCATGTATGCATTGAAACATGGACGGCATAGATACATAGCATACACACAAACATACACACACACACAAACACACACACACACACACACACACACACACACACACACACACACACACACACACACACACACACACATATATATATAGGCTTAATGTGTAGTGGTATCGCTCTCGACCACCAATTCAGCAGCTAGAGTTCGAGTCTCGCGCAGAATATATATATATATATATATGTATATATATATGTATATATATATATACATATATGTATATATATATATACATATATATATACATATATATGCACCGCTTCACTGCGAGCCGGAACTTCATTACCCATAGATAGGGCCATATACGAGCTCTTAACTCTCACCCGGAAGGGTAATAGCTGTGAATTACGAGTCCAACACGTGATACAAGACGATGGTGATGAGTTACACATACGAATATATGCATCTATATAATACATATATACATGATGTACACATATATATAGAGGATATACACATACATATATTCATAAACACGCATATACACATATAAGCCTGCTTTAATATGTAATGTGTCTAGTTCAGATATAATTTTGAGATCGGCACTGTGACATGATCAGTGTTTGTTGTGCACATAATGAAAGGCGACCCAAATTTACATAAGCTACATTATCTTAATGGTCATCAGTTTTGTGATCAAGACTCTCAGGATCACATCAGGATCATAACATTGTGTGTGTGTGTGTGTGTGTGTGTGTGTGTGTGTGTGTGTGTGTGTGTGTGTGTGTGTGTGTGTGTGTGTGTGTGTGTGTGTGTGTGTGTGTCTGTCTGTGTGAGTGTGTGCACAATATTTTACTTTTATCTTTCTAAGCAGCAAAGGATATTTTACCTTTATCTTTCTAAGCAGCAAAGGATATAGTATCCCTCTATTTCATTTTGGCGTTCTATCTGTTTCACGCAACCATAAGAATCATTATTATCAATATATTAGATATGACACTGTTAAGTCTGTAATCCTCTTTTGTTATGATAATTGATTTTCCATATCGCCTCAAACGCTTAACGCTTGTGTGTGTTTGTGTGTGTGTGTGTGTGTGTGTGTGTGTGTGTGTGTGTGTGTGTGTGTGTGTGTGTGTGTGTGTGTGTGTGTGTGTGTGTGTGTGTGTGTGTGTGTGTTTGTGTTTGTGTTCGTGTGTGTGTATGTGTGTATATGTGTAAATGTAAATGTAAGCACGTGTGCGTGCGTGTGTGTGTGTGTGTGTGTGTGTGTGTGTGTGTGTGTGTGTGTGTGTGTGTGTGTGTGTGTGTGTGTGTGTGTGTTTATTATAACAGTTTGTGAACAATTTTATTTCCTCTTTCCAGAGGACGGGAGGAACGTTGAGAACACTGCTGGAAGCTCATATCTCTTTTTCTTGATTGTGTCAAGTTAGTTCAAAAGGAAAACGTAAAAAAAAAAGTAATATTATTTTGTGAAACATATAAAGAAGAATAAACAATTTCAATTTTCTAGACTTTCGATAGAATGTACATCTCCATTTATTGAATATCACTGAAATGGAACTGGAATACATAATTCATAAAGCACGACGAAACAGATGAACATGACTTGCTAAACTTCAGCATTTCATAGGGGCTCTTCATGAATAGGATTCCATAAATCATGAATTATATCCTATAAATCATAGCATCCGTCCATCGTAGTTAAACACATAAAGAGTGTATATTCTATTTTTCTATGCATTTAAATTCATGATACATTATTTTATGTTTTGCTCCTGCCTGTGGACTATGTTGCAAATAAGTTTTAGTTATGAAACCACCTAGCTAAATCGATATAATCTAAGAGTTGTTTGATGTTAGGGGGATGTTTGATGGAAACTTTAGCTAAATTGATTATAAATAAAAGTGTTTCTGATCCTTCCATCATGGAGGTCTACACTGCAACATAATCGGTGTTTGTTGTGAACATAAACAATTCCGAATTTGTAACTGCACTTTAATCGCATATCCTTTCATTATTGTTCTTCTGGTGTTTCTTGATTTCTTTGAATATTTTTTTGTATATTACTTTCTAATGTTCTATTCTTCATATTCTATTCTTAATATTTCATTTCATTACTATTATCAATATTTATTAATATTCTTTTTTAGAATCCGACCTTATTACGGGTCGAAATATCGATGGAATGGCAGTTCGAACCCTGCCACCAGCGGAGTTGAACTAAAGGCGGCTTATTATATCCCGCACTACAAAGTCCTCTGTAAGGGGCCACACTAAGCCTCCCGATAGTGTGGAGTTAGTGACGTTAAACATCATCATCAACTCAAAACAACTCATTTTTGCGCGTGTGTATGTAAAGTTACATGAATATACATAGACATATATCGTTAATAAAACTATATAGCAGCCCTTTATATAACAGCTGAACTATTATAAGGAAACGTTGGACGTCTTACGTGCTACCTTGCTAGCCCTCTGAGGCTCATATTTCTCCGCATTGTCTCCAACTTCACCAAGTCACAGGAGCCAAAGTTGCCTATTGGGACATCCTGCCACAGTTCCTGGGTTCTGTCCTCAATACCCAACTGCTGAGAAACTGATCGACGAGGAGAAAGCCCACTAATATGTCATCAGGCTGGTGTCTTGTTAAAGCAGTGTATGTGTCAGGCATACATGGTAGAGGGTTGAAGAAAAGAACATAAGAACATTACAATAAAGGAGACTGCAGGAGACCATAAGGCCTCTAATAGGCAGTCCCGTGTCCCTTACCAATTGTCAGCACTATTCCTAAAGTTATTCTCTTAAAACAATCAAATAATTCAGCGCTTACCAAGTCTATTTCATTCGTTATAACTCTGTTGGTAGACTAGTCATTGCCTATTTTCTTCTTATACTTTAAAACGCAGGAGGTTTTGATTTCTTTTTCGTTCTAATGGTTCGGGTATAAAAAAAAATTCAGAGATGAACTCAACGTTATATTAAAAAAAATATCAAATTACGTCCTGAGTTTCCTATTTAAACACCAATGGTTTTCAGCCTTTTTCATTCCATTCTCCCCTTCATGAAATTTTAACAATGGTGTGCTCCCCATAATTTTTCTACCAAATCCTATCCCACCAAAATATTAGTCAAATAAAATTATAATAAAATATTGATAAAGAGGAACCCTTTACTTTATTATAACAAAAGTGATAATCATAATTATCTTATACTTGATAGATTTTTTCTTTTTTATTCAGAACCCTCACATTATATTGATATGTGTAATTTATAACAGCAGTCAATACCCCCTTCCTATATTATTGTCATGACTTCCTAGGGGCCATGTCCCTAGGCTGAGAACGAATCTGCACTTACCTTATACCTATCAGTTTGGACTACTCTCATATTTCGCTTGTTTGCGAAAACGTCGTCATAACTCAAAAAACTGAATTTTTGAGTTATCTATACAGACATATTCATCTTCAAACACGGATTTTTTTGGTAACAGTGTCATATCTGTAGCTCAAAAATTGACCGCTAGGGAGTGCTAAATGTCCCAACGACATAACCTTACATGTTCCAACTTGTTCCAACAAATATTTTAGACTTGGTAAAGATTATGATTGTTTCAACTTCTATAAACTTTAGAGGCGTATTTGATGCTCCAAAAAATGTTCCACCTATGGTGTTTGAGGGCTTTTTATAATATTGAGAGCGTTTTGAAACTTTAAAATGCCTCTCCTGAAAAATTCGATATTTTGAGTTATGACGACGTTTTTGCAAACAAGCGATGTGTGTTCACTAATGAACAAAGACTAACAAGAATGATATGTAGTCACGCGGAAACTAATGCAAAGCTATAACCTATAATATTTTGTACGACTTGAATTTAACATTATATCTTAAGATTTTAAGTATCTTTTTTACTTTAGATGGTCACGAAAAGGTGGTCGATGTTATATATAAAAAGAAGCCATGTGGAGAAATTATAAATGAAATGCGTTTATTCAAGTTAATACGTTTGAATATTTTCCGCTATAAATACCATTCACTCGCTCACTCACACACACACACACATACACACACACAAATAATTTCAGTATCGCTGTGCTTCGAGTTGTTACTCCAACTCTCGTGGGGGGGAGTTGGGTGTGTGTGTGCGTGTAAGGTCACAGCATTACCCATAGATCGGTCATAAGAGCTCTGAGCTCTCTTCCGGGACGGAAACAGCTGTCGATCACGAGTCCAACACGTGATCCAAAGGACCAAGGTGAATCACACACACACAGACACACACACAAACAAACACAAACACAAACACAAACGCACGCACGCACACACGCACGCACACACACACACACACACACACACACACACACACACACACACACACACACACACACACACACACACACACACACACACACACACACACACACACACACACACACACACACACACACACACACACACATCTTTTCTGGCTAATTCGAATAGATGGAGAGGCTTGGAGAAAGAGCCGAAGAAAGAATAAAGCTACCGGATTTGTCCCAGACGTTCCAACAACTCGGCCAAATGGACACGTGAAGCCTCGAGTAACGAACCAGATTCAATGTTAACGAATCAGGATAGATGTTGCATATGTTGATTTTGACGACCTTTTACATGCACATCTATGAGGTCTCAGGATGACTATAGGGACATGCATTACTTGATACGAGTAGGTGGCGTAGACTACATAGTGTTGCTCTCAAGATTTCATCAGTGATTTTTACAGGGTCAAAAAAATTACAAACGTAGCTCGAGGGCAAGACACGTAAAAGAGCTTCATTTTTTTTTTCAAAATATGTCTCCTTTGTTATTCAGAATATATCATCATACCATTTATAAGTGACCAATATTTTTTTTTCTGCATTTCGTAAAATGTCAAACGTAAAATATTCTAGCTATGTGACTCATAATAGACATTTTTACTCAAATATTATGCCTCTCACTTTTAACATGTGAAACAGCAGATCTGAAAACTCACATATACAGACACTCATCATCCCCGAATAAGACGCGTATCTTTTGTGAAGACTTCTCATGTCAGGTTTTTCTCTTTTCAATAATGAAGAGCAAAATTGCAGAAACACAGCGTCAAAGCACTCGGCGCTCTGGAGACTCGAAGACAACAAGATGCAACCGGACAGGGAGTCAGGAAAATGAGACCAACGTCTTTGCAGTCGTCGAAGCAAGAAAGAGAAGGAAAAAAAAAATTGCTTTCTTTTCGTTACTGTTACTACAGCGACCTTTCGTTACTATTACTAAAACGGCCTTGCTGTAGATGTCCTGTGTCTTGCGACACTGCTTCTGACCCAGGGCAGAGAGCGAGATGATGACCCGTCATTCAGGAGAAGCCAAGAAAAGAGGGAGAGAGGGGGTGGATGGGGTGGAATGGGTGGAAGTGGTTTTTATGCCTTTTTTTTGTGCTATCTCCTTTGTATAGGGGAAAAGCCTTTGGTATGTGTATTTATTACTAAAACAACCCCGAAACAGCACAATCACACTCATTAGGATGAACAGAAAAACCTGGCCTTTTCAACAAAGCCCAGTGACTTACGGTATCTCTCTTTGCTAATATACAAATTTCCTTTGCTAGATATGGTCCGCTGTTGGCGTAATCGGCAACATGGTGGTCTCACAATCGCTTACTTGTGGGGTCGAGTTCCGTACTTCTCTCCGATTCCCAGCAATGACTGTTACCTGCCCCAATAGTCTACAGAGCGCATGATAGGGCAAAGGTGACAGGATCAGCCTAAGCTATGCACCTTATAGCGTAGGCTCTTCATCTTCCTCATTTCTGGTGTACACAAGCAGAAGTGTACTCAAGCAGTTTCTTTACTGACGTCTTATATCTGTCCACAACTAGCCCACCAACTCTAGTCCTTGCGCTCTAAGGAGTCCGTTTAGGGTGGGGCAGAAGCGGGAATTCCTCCGAATGCGACGTTGCCAATTTGACTTCCAATTATCGAATCGTCACTGTCACCTACCACTCAGTGAGATTTCGGCTTGGCAGAATGGAAAAAAGCGCTTCTGCCACGTGTCATAGAATTTATTCAAATCGTTGTTATAACCCTAAAAAGTGATTGCACTATACAGCTTCCTTTACCATACACAGAATATATACAAAGTAAAACATATTTCGAATAGCACATTCATGGGAAATAAGAGAGGTATGTATTAAGGTTGATTTGGCAGAATGGCTCACTTCATATGCTACACCCAGAACGAACTCCTGGGAGTGAAAAGACTATAGGTTCTCTGACCGCTCTGAAATCTACCAACCATCATCAACATTGTCACCACCACCACAAACAGCTCCTCTTTTCCCATTTGCCATTTTCTCTTTCCCTTTATCTCTCCTCTTGCTCCTCTTTTTCTTTCCCTCTTCTCTGTCCTCTATATTCCCTTGTCATTCGTCGTCGTCGTCCTCCTCCTCCTCCTCCTCCTCCTCCTTTCTTTTTGTCCGTCTCCTCTTTCCCCTTGTCCCTCCTCCTCCTCCTCTTCCTCCTCTACCTTTCCTTTTATCTCTCCTTTTCCTCATCTTCCCCCATCCTTCTATTCTTCCTCTTCTTATCACCCTCATATCATCATATTCCTCTTCTTCCTCCTCCTTGTCCTTCTCTTCATCCTTCCTTCTTGTCTGTCTTCTCTTTTTCCTTATCCTCCCCATCCTCTCCCCGTCCCCGCCTCCCCTATCCTCGCCCTTCACCACTCCTTCTCCTCCTCCTCCTCCCTCCCACGTCCTCCTCCTGAAGGTGGCAGAGACGAGCAATCAAGGTCTCGGGTCTTATGCGCTCATGACGTAAGAGGAGGAACGGCATCGATTATCCTGGTGGAGCATATCCCTGAAGTATTGTTTGTCTGTTCCTCTCACGTTTCATTCTCGACTCTGTTCTTGCGTGTCCCTGTGAACACACTTGGGCTCCTGCTTTGTCTCTTGTTCTCTCTGACTTGTGCCACTCTCTTATACCTTTTATTTTTCGTGCAGAAGGTTCTCTTTGAAACACTTCATGACTTCAAGTTTAGTTGTGTTGTAATTTATTAACCTTTAACATCTACGTCCTTATTCTCAATTATTCATTTATCATCTATTCACCTATTTTTACATTACTTGTTTGATGAATTGATTTACTACCGATATGCATACTTATCAATTATATATTTGCTCATTTACTTTTTTCTTAATAGATTTATTCTATTACATATATTTCCACCTACCTAAATCTCACGGGTTACGCTCTAAGTTGCGTTATAATCTTTTTGAATTATTTTTTCCTAAGTCTCATGATATATACGCAGCTCCTGATGTCCTTCAAGATTTTAATGAATCCACGCAGACTGGGGTGATTATTACTCGTCTTGATATATCCTCTGCTCAGCGATACTTGCATATTCCACATGAGAGGGAAGATAACTTTCTCAGAAAAATGACGTCTTCACATTTTGCCGCTCCTTTGCCTGAAGATATCTTCGCCTGGGTATCTTGCAATGCATTCATTCATTTATTCATCCATTCATTCATTCATTCACACTTATTCACTAGCGATCCAATACTAAAAATGTAAGATTATTTTGCAAGACTGTCCAAGTGCAGGAGGGCATATATCCCAAATGCAGTTTTGAAATATTTTAATCCGAATAGAGGCACACGAACGCAAACGCGCGCGCGCACACAAATAGACACGGACCTATACTGACACAAACACGTGAGCGCGCGCGCACACACACACACAGGCACGCACACGCGCACACACACACATACACACACACACACTTGTATACATAAACATACATGCATATGTACATGCATACATCTATACATAGATACACACACGCACACACACACACACATTTGGAGGCGTACAAAGTTGAAAATTACAGTATATTTATCTTTATTAGTTCTTTGCTTACTTTTTGAGTTTGTTTATTATTCGGTCCACCAAAGTAATGCGACGTTCCCAAATCTACCTTTTTTCCTGTTTGGCTTATAGCACTATAATCTTCAGAAAACTGATAACGTTGTTTTCTATTTACATTTTTTTCATTCAACGTCCAATCTGTCTGGAATTATGCAATCTGGACGTAAGAAGTGTTATACTACCACCCCGTATTGCGGTGAGGGGGGAGAGGTTTTGTGTGTTTGTGTGTGTGTGTGTGTGTGTGTGTGTGTGTGTGTGTGTGTGTGTGTGTGTGTATGTGTGTGTGTGTGTGTGTGTGTGTGTGTGTGTGTGTGTGTGTGTGTGTGTGTGTGTGTGTGTGTGTGTGTGTGTGTGTGTGTGTGTGTGTGTGTGTGTGTGTGTTTGTGTGTGTGTGTGTATGTGTGTGCGTGTATCAATATAATTAGATATACATCACCTAAGCACCTCACGACTTTTCTAATAATGGTGTTGTGTTGAAAGCGAAAACAATTCTTGCATTTGACACTCGCACAAATCAATACATTTTTCAAAACTTTTAAAAACATTGACACGAATGAAAAAATAATCGTGTAAATGTTCCAAACTAACTGCAGAAATTATCACTATTATTTTGTGTCAAAACACTACTCTATATTTCAAATATTTGCATCAGATTATCTGGTTACCGCAAAGTAAACGACAGAATATGTCAGGCCCAAGAAATGAAATGTGAAAATCTATCCTTGTGCGAACTCATTTTTTCATGTGTATGATAGACTTGTAAAATATTTCTTTGAATACAAGCAGCGGTTTTGTTGCACCCGGCTACGCCAGGTTGCTTGGCCTGCGGCGCTTGCTTGCTTCGCTCGCATATATGCGTCGGGGGCCCCCACAGCATCGGCGGGGGCCCCCAGAGGAACAGGTGGGGCTCCCAGAGGAGCCGAAACTAGTGACGTCACAGCAACGGAGACAACTGATTAGCCGAGAGTGGTGACGTCACGGCAACGGAGACGACTGATTGGCCGAGAGGGGTGACGTCACGGCAACGCCTCTCAATCCTCATCGTTGTCGGCCAATCAGTCGTGTCCGTTGCTGTGACGTCACCAGTTTCGGCCAATCAGTCATCTCCGTTGCTGTGACGTCACCAGTTTCGGCCAATCAGTTGTCCCCGTTGCCGTGACGTCACCACTCTCGGCCAATCATTTGTCCCCGTTGCCGTGACGTCACGGAGCGTCGCAAAAATACCACCGTGACCGAGGACATTTAGAGACAGTTTTGATTTCATTTTTTTTTTCTTTTTTTTATACTTAGATTAAGTTTTAATCAATTCATGTACATACTTTTATCTACAATTATCATAGCTATCAAAGCTATAAAAGCTATATACACCTGCAACACATACTATTGTACGGTACACAGTAAAAATTTCATTTGTTTAAAAAGATCTCACAGATTAGTATGCAAAATCCCTTTTACTCCGAACTGATATATAGAAATGCACCACTCACTTTGTATATAAAATTGTTTCTATATAAAATATTGATAAAACGGAGTCTAATTTTCCATTCATCATGCTCCTCTAATATATTGATGTAATGAACATTCTTCCATCGTATATTTTCACTCGATGTTTTGTCCTCATAAAAGTGTACATTTTCTTTAACACAAGAACAGTCACATAGTATCTACCATATTTACGCTGTCTACTGTTCTTTCACTTTTGTAATTCCTCAATATTTACTTGGATATGGTGGCTTTCCTACAAAGGATCTCTTAAACTCGTACTTACGTTCGATGGATAGAATCTCATTTTCAAGACTCGCCGTGATATCTGATTGCGATGCGCAGCTTCAAGATCGTCCCTTTTATACTTCAAGTGTAATGAAAACACTTGATCTTAAGAGGCTTCCGATTATAAGCTTATTCATGGGGTCTATAATTGCCGTTTAATTAAGCATGTTTAATTTTCTTTGTATCTTCTTAGGTAGGTACTTCTTTCAAATTGTACAGCGAATTCCTTTCTACCGAGAGAGCCTTGCTTCAGCATTTAGTATAAATTTGTACACATTTGCCTATTTCATTGATTTTCTTCAAATTGTTATTGTTCATGTCTTTCATCCTACATTACCTCGTACTTGCTTAGGTGTTTATCTAAATGATTCTTAAAGCCTCGAGCTGAACTACATTGCACTGTCTCTGCGGGAAATTTATTCCATTCATTAACTACACGGTTGGTGAAGTTTCTACCCACTTCCAAATTAAATCTATTTTTGACATTTTGAGACCATTGTTTCTTGTCGGATTCTCATTCAGTGTGAAAATTTTGTCACTTTTGATGTTGTCAATTCCCTTCAAAATCTTAAAAGCCTGTATCAAGTCACCTCTGAGTCTACGCTTCCTAAGGGAAACAGATTCATATGCTTTAGTCGATTTTCGAAGGTTTTATTTTTTGTATGAGGGGACGGAAAGGGTGGTGTTGTCGATTTAATGAAGCGGCCTTGCTGTGGATGTGCTGTGTTTTGCAACACTGCTTCCGACTCATGGCAGTGGGCAAGATGCAGGAATGACCTGTCATCCAGGTGGTGCCCAGATATGAGGGAGAGAAGGGGGTGGATGGGAGTAGAGATGTTGGGGATGAAATGGGTGGGAATGTTTTTTATGGCTTTGTTTCTTGGCTACCTTCCTTATAAGGGGGAAAACACCTTTAGTATACGTGTATGTATACATGTATGTATGTATATATATACATATACATATATAAATATATATATACATATATAAATATATATACATATATATATACATTCTCTTTTAAACATATATATATACACACACATATATAAAATATATATATATACATATATATATATATACATATATATATTTATATATATGTATATATATGTATATATATTTATACATATATATATATATATATATATATATATATATATATATATTACAAAGGAGGAGCATGCCGACAGGAGACCTTTTGGTCCATAACTAGGTCGGGTGCAAAAAAAAGTAATAATAATGATAGATAAATATATAGATAAAATAATAATATAGATAATAATAAACCAAGTAAACAAATAAATAGTTAAAGTTAAATTATAAACAGGTAAATAGTAAATTTCATAAGTGATAATCAAAGAAATAATAAATAGTAGCAAACAAATAAATGAAAAAATAATATAAAATAAACGACAGGCATTACATCTTCCGAAATAAATCTATTTCCTGACAGTTTGAAACCATTATTTTTTGTCGGATTTTCATTCAATGTGAATATTTTGTCACTTTTGATGTTAATTTCCTTAAGGACCTGTATCAAGTCACCTCTGAGTCTACGCTTTTTTAGGGAAAACAGATTAATATATTTTAGTTGATTTTCGTATGATTTATTTTTGATATTTGGGATCAGTTTTGTGGCTCGCCGTTGTATTTTTTCCAATCGATTAATGTCTTTAATGAGATTCGGTGACCATGCGGAAACAGCATACTCCAATTGTGGACGAACTAACGATTTATATAGCTTGTTAATGAGTGATGGACTTTTGAAATCAAAAGATCGCGCAATCAGTCCTAGAATCTTATTTGCTTTCTCAGAGGTTGAAATACACTGCTTAGATAATTTGAAATCGTTACTGATAATTATAATTACCACGAGATCCTTTTCATTATTCACTCTGGTTAACGAATGTCCAAGCAACTTGTAATCATACTGTCATTTTACCTATGTGCATAACCTTGCATTTATTTGTGTTAAATTCCATTAACAACTTTTTAGACAATTGCTGTAGTTTATCTAAATCTTCTTGAATGTATAATTGATTTAAGTGATCATTGGCTATTCCGCACAGCTTTGTATCATCAGCAAATTTGGAGACAATAGCTTTCAGTTCTTGGTTTTTATCATTTATATACACTATGAATAGAAGTGGCCCAAGAACGGAACGCTGAGGAACTCCACTGGTAACATTTTTCCATCTAGAAGTTTTGCCATTTAGAACAACTCTGTTTTCGATCATTCAACCAATTACTAGTTCAACTTAATAGGCTACCCGTTATTCCGT
>NC_134793.1:2632215-2637215 GCF_046742065.1 Oratosquilla oratoria
CTTGTCTAGTGAGCACCCTCATATGGAAACTATAAATAAATATTTTTTGATAACATAAGTATATCACGAGTACAGATTCTATTAATGCTAAAAAAGTACATTTCCTACACAAAAACCGTATGAAAATAAAAAATCAGACAGTGTTGCTTGTAATTTTCAATTCTATTTTTTTAGTCGAAACCTAAACGGGCACATGTCAGAAGAAAAATAGGAAATCGGTTTTTTAGACGTCAAACTTCTGGCGAAAAGGAGCATTTAATACTGTGGTTGTGGTTGCAGTTGTGGTTGTAGCTGTAGTTGTAGTTGTGGTTGTTGTTGTGGTTGCAGTTGTTGTGTTTACAGTTGTTGTGGTTGTAGTTATGGTTGTTGTTGTTGTTGTTGTTGTTGTTGTGGTTGCAGTTGTTGTGGTTGCAGTTGTTGTGGTTACAGTTGTGGTTGTAGTTATGGTGGTTGTTGTTGCAGTTATTGTTGTTGTTGCAGTTATTGTGGTTGTAATTATGGTTGTTGTTGTTGCAGCTGTTGTTGCTGTAGCTGTTGCTGTTGTTGCTGCTGTTGTTATCGTCCTCTGCCCTGATCTCTTTTGTCCCCCTTGATCCATCCATCACTCGAAATCAACATTTCTTTTTCTTCGCAAAAAGACAAATATACTTTTTCTTCCCAGAGTAACATTAAAGATTAAACAAACAAAATGACAAAAAAAAAGACCCGGATTTCTCTCTCTCTCTCTCTCTCTCTCTCTCTCTCTCTCTCTCTCTCTCTCTCTCTCTCTCTCTCTCTCTCTCTCTCTCTCTCTCTCTCTCTCTCATTTTCTTCTTCTTCTTCTTCTTCTTCTTCCATGGACGACGTCCAAGTGAATGACTTGCAGATCACCAGAGACAAATATGCAAATGAAGAGGGACAGGTCCTTTTGCCTTCGGGATACCGACGATGACGGAGGAGGAGCTACTGGAGTGGGCAGCGTCGAGGGGAGACGAAACACAAAGACCCAAAGGACCCACGGTCTCGGGACAAAATCAGTACATGAACCTCACGAGGGAAAGACTTGGGGCGGGGGTGGGGGGGGGAGAAGAGGAAGAGGAAGATGGGGACGGGTGGGAGGAGGAGAGTTTCAAGGAGGAGGAGGAGGACCACAAAGAAGAGCAGGAGGAGCAGAAAAAAAGAGGAGCAGAAAGAAGAGGAGGAGGAGGGGGAGCAGATAAAAGAGGAAGGGGAGGAAGAGAAGGGAAAGGGAGACGGTGAAGGAGAGGGAGACGGTGAGGGAGAGGGAGAGGGAGAGGGAGACGGTGAGGGAGAGGGTGAGGGTGAGGGAGAGGGTGAGGGAGAGGGTGAGGGAGAGGGTGAGGGAGAGGGTGAGGGAGAGGGTGAGGGAGAGGGTGAGGGAGAGGGTGAGGGAGAGGGTGAGGGTGATGGTGAGGGTGATGGAGAGGGTGATGGAGAGGGTGATGGAGAGGGTGATGGCGAGGGAGAGGGCGAGGGTGAGGGGAAGTGGTAGAGGAAAATGAAGAGGAAGAGAGGGAGGAAGAGTAAAAGAAATACGAAGAGGGAGAGGGAACGGAAGAGAAAGAGGAAGATGAAAAGAAAGAATAAAAGGAAGAGGTAGGGAAGAGACAGGAGGAAGAGGAAGATGAATATCAAGAGGAGGAGTTAGAAGACAAGCGTGAGGGAGAGGAAAAGGAAAAGGAGGGCAGGAGGAAGAGGAAAAGGAAAGAGGAGGAGGGGAGGAGGATGAAGAGGAGAAGGAAAAGGAGGAGGAGGAGAAGGAGGGGAAGAACAGGAAGAGGAGGATGTGGAAAAGGAAGAGGAGGAGTGGGAGAAAGGAAAAAGAGGATAAAGATGAGGGGAGGAACAGGAAGAGAAGGAGGGGTAGAAGGAAAAGGAAAACAAGGAGGAGAGGAGGAAGAATAAGTGGGAAGAAGTGGGAAGAGGAGGGGAGGAGGAGGAAGAGGAGGAGAGGAGGAGGAAGAGGAGTAAGAGGGGAGAAGGAAGAGGAAGAGGAGAAGCAGAGGAGAAGAAGAGAAGGAAAGGAAGAGGGGAGAGGAGGAAGAGGAGCAGGAGATAAGGAGGAAAAAGAAAAGGAAGAAGAAGAGGGGGAAGAGGAAAAGGAAGAGGAAGAAGAGGGGAGGAAGAGGAAGAAGAGGGGAGGAAGAGGAAGAAGAGGGGAGGAAGAGGAAGAATAGAAGGGAGAAGGATAGCGAAAGGAAAACTAAAAGGAAAAGGAAGAGGAAGGGAAAGAAGAGGGGGAAGAGGAAGGGGAAGAGGAAGGGGAAGAGGAAGGGGAAGAGGAAGAGAAGGAGGAAGGGAGAGCGGAAGGGAGAGCAGAAGGGAAAAATAGGAAGACAAAGAGGAAGAGGAAGGGGATGGAGAAGAGGAAGGTGAAGGTGAAAAGGAAGGGAAAGAGGAAGGGGAAGGGGAAGAGGAAGAGGAAGGGGATGGGGAAGAGGAAGGTAAATGTAAAGGTGAAGGTGAAGAGGAAGGGGAAGAGGAAGGGAAAAAGGAAGGTGAAGAGGAAGGTGAAGAGGAAGGGGAAGAGGAAGGGGAAGAGGAAGAAGAGGAAGAGGAAGAGGAAGAGGAAGGGGAAGAGGATGGGGAAGAGAAAGGAGAAGAGGTAGGGTAACTTGAAGGGGAAAGAGAAGGGTAAGAGGAATGTGAAGGGAAAGGGAAAGGGGACGGGAAAGGGGAAGGGGAAGAGAAAGGAAATGGGAAAGGGAAAGGGAAAGGGAAAGGGAAAGGGAAAGGGAAAGGGAAAGGGGAAGGGAAAGGGAAAGGGAAAGGGGAAGGGAAAGGGGAATGGGAAGAGAAAGGAAATGGGGAAGGGAAAGGGAAAGGGAAAGGGAAAGGGAAAGGGAAAGGGGAAGAGAAAGGGAAATGGAAAGGGGAAGGGGAAGGGGAAGGGGAAGGGGAAGGGGAAAGGGAAGAAGGGAAAGGGAAGAGGATTTTGAAGGGGAAGGGAAAGGGGATGATGCCGATGACGACGATGAAGATGATGGCGATGCTGTTGAAAAACATGAAGATATACAGGATGAAGTGAAAAATATAAATGATAAAAGAATTGTGAAAGGAATGGAGTGGACAGAGACGGAAGAGGAGGTGGAGAGAAATAAACGAGGAGAAGAATGGAATAGAAAAGAAAAAAATAAGGATGAGAAATGCGAGAAGAAAGGGGAGAAGAATAAAAGGGAGAGAAAAGAAGAAAAAGAATAAAGAGACGAAGAAAAGAAATGAATAAAGAAGGAACAAGAAATGTCGTGGATGAGGAAAAGGATAAGAATGAGAAGAAAGAAAAGTAGAAGAAAAAGAGAAGAATAAAAAGGAAAGGAAAGGGAATAAGAAAGAGGAGAGGAATAAGGAAAATATAAGAATGGTAAAAAGAAATAAGGAAGGAAGATGGTGGAAAGAAAAATTAAGAAAATAAATAAGAAAAAAGAAGAGAAATATGAAACATAATCAGAGGAGGAAGGAAATCGAGAGGAGGAAAATAAGAAGAGGAAAAGGGCTAAAGAGAGAAAAGGGGAAGAAAAGAAGATAAAGAGAGCAAGAAGAACGGATATATGAATTAAAGGAATTGTGAATAAGAAGTTGAAGGAGGAGGAAAAAGAAGTTGTAAAGAGGAAAATAAAATGGGATAAAAAAAAAAGAATACGAGGGAAACTAAGATGAAATATATATCGAGAGGAAAGTGAAGAAGCAAGAAGAAAATCCAAAGGAAGAGAAATATCAAGAAAAAGGAAAGGGAAAGGGAAAGAGGAAAAGGAAGGGGAAGAGGAAGAAGACACAGTTTGATAGGAAAATGAGAAAAAAATGCCTGAAAGATAATGAGAAAAAAATAAAAAAGTCAGAAGGAGGCCTGGAGCCTAGAGCATTACCGTGAAAGGGGGAAGGTCGAAGGACCAGACACTATCGCGGTGGTGAAATCTTGAAGAGGGAATCTGTGGAGTTATGCAAATAGTTCCTTGATTGGCGGTCAGGAAGAGTCTCCTACGGGGCGTAAGGTGATCGGTTCCCGGCCAGAGTCTCCTCAAGTGGAGACACAGCGGAGGAAGAGAATCGGGTGGTCAGAGATGGCGAGGATTAAAACAAAGAGAGAAAGAGAGAGATAGATAGATAGAGAGAGATATAGATAGATAGATAGATAGATAGATAGATAGATAGAGAGAGAGAGAGAGAGAGAGAGAGAGAGAGAGAGAAATAGAATGTTGATGGATTTAATGCGTCATGCAGGAGTAGGCCAAATGGAGAAAGAGCGAAGATGCAAAAAATTGAGATCTATAGGAGAAAGTGTTCAAGCTATAAGAAAATAGAAGAAGGTTCAGGTGAAAACAAAAATAAAATTCCATAAGTAGAGATGTACGAAAGAGATACAACAGTGAACCGCAAGATAGAGAGGAATAAAGATAGACTACCCAAGGGAGAATAGAAAGTTGTAAAGGAAGACAAGGATGAAGTAGAGGCGTAGGAGGAGGAAGAGGAGGAGAGGAGGAGAGGAGGAGATAAGGAGAGGAAGAGGAGGAGATAAGGAGAGGAAGAGGAGGAGATAAGGAGAGGAAGAGGAAGAGGATCAAGGGAACAAAGTATGAGGAGAAAGATTAATTCTAACAAGTAAATATCATCCAAGGAGAAGAATGGTAATGAATAGTAAGAAATAGGAAGTAGGAAGAAAGATGGTGAAAAATAGGAAGTGATCAAAAAGGAGCAGGAATAGGAGAATTATAAGGAGGATATATGGTTCGAGAAGGTAAAGACAAAGATAAGGAAGACAAGCAGGAGGAGAAGGAAGGTGAACAGGAGCATTAGAAATGAAAAGGAAGAGGGAAGAGGAAAGAGAGGAGGAGGAGGAGGAGGAGGAGGGCAAGGAAGCGTAGGAACAGAGTAAGGGAAAATATGAAAACGAAGAAAAACGAAGGAAAAGGGGAAAAAGGAGGAAAGGAAGATACAAAAGAAGAACAGGATAAAGAGGAAATGGAAAAGAAAGAGGAATAAAAAAAGGAAGACCAAAAGTAAGA
>NC_134793.1:2644715-2649715 GCF_046742065.1 Oratosquilla oratoria
AAGGGGAGAAGGAAAGAGAGGAAGAAGGGGAGGAGGGTGTGGTAGATAAGAAGGAAGAAGAGATGATCGATAATGGGGAACAGGAGGACACATAGAACAAGGAAGGACCTGAACGAGGGAATAAAGGAAAGAAGGAGAGGGAGGATGAGAAAGGAGAGGAAGATGTAGAGGTAGAAAGGACTTGGCTAAAGATTGAGTAACGACTGGCCCATGATTGTCGAACGACTGGCCAACAATTGCCAACGATTACACAACGATTGACCAACGATTAGCGACACTTGGCCAACGATTGGCCAACAATATATCAACAAATGTGCAATAATTGGCCAACGCTTGGCCAATGATTGATTGAGATTTGGCGTGTCTAGAAAGCCGGTGAAGGCCAAAGTGCATGTGTTTTTTCATTAAGAAAACAATTGGCGTGAGTCCTCTGCTGGAAGAGATGTGTTTCCAGTTAGTGTTTGGTTGTGCTCAGAAAAAGAAACACGTAAAAGAGTTACCGGAAAGAATGAAGCGTCGGAAGTGTAACAAGTGAACAAAATTTGGAAAGAGAACAAAAGAATAAACAGCAATAAAATGTACACGGCCTGGGAGGTCCCAGATGCGGATACGCAGGAGGAAGAGGGGGAAAAGGAGTAGGAGAGGGAGGAGGATGATGTGGAGGAGGAGTAGGAAGAGGAGAGGGAAGGAAGTGGAGGGGAGAGGAAGAGGAAGCGAAAGAGGAGGAGGGGAGAGGAAGAGGAGGTGGAAGAGGAGGTGGAAGAGGAGGTGGAAGAGGAGGAGGAGGAGGAATAGGAAAAAGAGGAGGAGGAGAAAGGGGAGGAGGAGGCGGCGGAAGAAGAGGCGGAAGGCGAGGCGGAAGACGAAGCGGAAGACGAGGTGGAGGAGGAGGAGTAGTTGGAAGAGGAGTAGGTGGTGGAAGAGAAGGAGTAGGTGGAAGAGGAAGAGAACGAGGAGGAAGATGACGAGGTGGAATAGGCGGAGGAAGAAGATGACAAGGAGGAAGAGGAAGGGGAGGAAGAGGAGGAAGAAGAGGAGAGACGTTGGTCAAAATGACGAGATTTTCGCTGAGTCCCAAGGCCACAGGGGACATATGGGTTCTTGGGCGTTCGAAGGTCGCCGGCCGAAGAAAAATGAAGGAGTCTGAAGGAATGGCGATATGGCCGGGGACAAGGTAGGGATGGAGGAGAGAGGAAGAGTAAAGAGAGAGAGAGAGAGGAAGAGGAAAGGGGGAGAGAGGAAGAGGAACGGGGGTACAGGGAGGAAGAGGAAAGGGGGAGAGAGGAAGAGGAAAGGGGGAGAGAGGAAGAGGAAAGGGGGAGAGAGGAAGAGGAAAGGGGGAGAGAGGAAGAGGAACGGGGGTACAGGGAGGAAGAGAAAGGGAAAGAAAAAGGAAGAGGAAGAGGGATAAGAGGAAGGGAAAAAGGAGAAAAAAGGAAGGAGGGAGAGGGGAAGAGGGAGGGATACCGGGGAAGAGGAAGGAAGGAGAGAGGAGATGAAGCGAAGAGAAAGAAAGAGGAAGGAGGGAGAGAGGAAAAGGAAGAGGGCGAGAGGAAGAGGAAGCGGGGAAGAGACGGAGAGAAAGGAGAGAGAGGAAGAAGAAGGAGAGAGAGAGGAAAAGGAGAGAAGAAGAGGAAAGGAAGAGAAGAAGAGGAAAGGAAGAGAAGAAGAGGAAAGGGAGAGAGGAAGAGGAAGGGGGAAAGAGGAAGGGTACAAGAGAGGGAGAGGAAGGGGGATGAGAGAGGAAAAAGAAGTGAGAGAGAAGAGGATGGAAGGCGAGAGGAATAGAAAAGAGGGAGAGAAAAAGAGAAAGAGGAAGAGAGGAAGAGGAAAGGTGAGAGAGGAATAGGACCGGGAAGGGAGGAAGAGGAAAGGGGAGAGAGGAAGAGGAAGGGGAGAGAGGAAGAGGAAGGAGGAGAGAGGAAAGAGGAGGAGAGAGGAAGAGGAAGGGAAAGAGAGAAAGAGTAATGGAGAGAGAAGAATTGGACGGGAGATCAAGGGAGAGACATTTTAAGAGAGGAAGAAGGGGAGAGGAAGGGGAATGGGGTAGAGAGGAAGAGGAGTAGGGTGAGGGAAAGAGAAAGGGGGGACAAAGGAAGAGAAGGGGAAGATACGAAATGGAAGGGGGAAAGAGGAAGAGAAGGGGGAGATAGAAATAGGAATGGGAAGAGAGGAAGGGAGAAAAGGGGAGAGAGGAAGAAGAACGGGGAGAGAGGAAGAAATTAGTGTGAGATGAAAGGAAAGGAGAGGAACAAAGGAAGTGAAGTATAGGAGGAGGAGGAGGAGATGAAGGTAAAGAGGACGGGAGGAAGTGGAAGGGGAAGAGAATGTGGAGGGGAGAAGGAAGAAGGGAGGAGCAGAGTATGTGGAGGGGAGGAGGAAGGGAGGAGGTGGATAAGAAATATAAAGAATGGGTGTATGAAGAAGAGAAGAGGGGGAGAGGGGAAGCAGGAGGGGAGGAAGGGACAGCAAACGTGGAAGGGAATTTAAGGGGGCAATGAAATCATGTAGGCAAAGAAGTGGCAGTAGGGAAAAATAACGTTAACCGGGCAAGTATAGGTAAGTGTAGGTGAAATAAGAGATGGAGGGAAAGGGAGAAGGAGAGGGAGGACGAGGGAGAGGGTGGGGGAGGGGGAGAGAGAATGGGTGGGGAGAGAGGGGATTTGGGGAGGAGGAGGGAAGGGGAGGGGGAGAGAAAACGAGTGAGGCGAGCGAGGGTACGAGGAGAGAGAGTGCATTGGGGAAACGAGGATATATGTGTATGGGCGACTTGGAGGGGGAGAGGGGTCAAGGACGTGGAAGAAAAGAGGGAAGGGGAGCCTAAGAGAAATCAGAGAGGTCGAGCCGGCAAAGAGGAATGGAAGGGGGAATGGGAAGTATTGGAAAGAAGAAACAAGTCAGTTAGATCAAGAGAGGATGATGGTCGTGATGACGATAAGGATGCTGATGAGAGTGAGAATAATGAGGATGAGGAAGTGGAAGAACAGACAAAGGGAGAGGAGGAGGAGAATTAGGATGATGATGAGGAGGAGGAGGAGGAGGAAAAGGAGTTGAGGTAGGAGCAGGAGGAGTAGGAGGAGGAGTAGGAGGAAGAGGGAATTGGACGAGTTGGAGGAGTTGCAACATGGAGGGATGCAGTACGAGAGTAGGTAAAGGGACAAAGTGATAGAGAAAGAGGGCAGGTTAGGCTCCTGAGAACGGAGTAGGAGGTTCTTGAGTGAGGGAGGAGAAAGTATAGGATGGAGGAGGAGGAGGAGGAGGGGGAGAAGGGGGAGGAGGAGGTAGAGGGGGAGGAGGGGAGGGGGAGGAGGAGGAGGAGGAGGAGGTTAGAGGGGGAGGAGGTTAGAGGGGGAGGAGGAGGAGGAGGAGGAGGAGGGGGAGAAGGAGGTGGGGGAGGAGGAGGAGGGGGAGGGGAGGGGGAGGAGGAGGAGGAGGAGGAGGAGGAGGGGGGAGGAGGAGGAGGAGGAGGAGGAGGAGGCGTAGAAGCGTAAAAAGTTTCTGAAGGAAGAAATGTTGCAGAAAAAGGAGACAAAGCACAAGAAGAGGAGGAGATGGTAATGGAGGAGGAGGAAGAGGAAAAAGAGGGAGAGGAGAAAGAGGAGGGAGGTGGAGGAGGAGAAGGAGGAGGAGAAGGAGGAGTAGGAGGAGGAGGAGGAGGAGTAGGAGGAGGAGGAGTAGGAGGAGTAAGAGGAGGAGGAGTAAGAGGAGGAGGAGGAGTAAGAGGAGGAGGAGGAGTAAGAGGAGGAGGAGGAGTAAGAGGAGGAGGAGGAGTAAGAGGAGGAGGAGGAGGAGGAGTAAGAGGAGGAGGAGGAGGAGGAGGAGGAGGAGGAGGAGGAGGAGGAGGAGGAGGAGGAGGAGGAGGAGGAGGAGGAGGAGGAGGAGGAGGCGTGGAAGCGTGAGAAGTTTCTGAAGGAGGGAAGAAAAGTTGCGGAAAAGGGAGACAAAGCACAAGAAAAGGAGGAGGACATGGTAGTGGAGAAGGAGGAAGAGGAAAGAGGGAGAGGAGGAAGAAGAGGAAGAGGAGGGAGGTGGAGAAGGAAGAGGAGGAGGAGGAGGAGGAGGAGGAGGAGGAGGAGGAGGAGGAGGAGGAGGAGGAATGAGGTGGAAGAGAGAGAGAAAAGGTGCACGATGAGAGAAGAGGAGGTAAGGACTGGAAGAAAGAAAGGAGATAATGAAGAGGAATTGAAAGTGATAAGAAAGGGAAGAAAAAGCTACATAGAAAATGAGATGAGAAAGTTTAGTGGTTCCGACCTAGATATAAACCAAAATTTCTCCTGTCGATATGTTCTTCATTTGTAAATCTTGATCAACCTTTTTGTAATTCTGAAACCGTGAAGAAAGAAAGAAATAAAAAAAGAAAGACTGAATAAATGAGTTATAAAGGAGACGAGAGAGGCGATGAATAGAACTAGATACGAGAAATAAAATGGAAAGAAAAAACAAAAACAATATAAAATTGAGGCTATTGAAGATGAATCAAGAAATGATTTGGGTGAAAGAGAGAGGTATGAATTGAATGAGGATTGGAGTGTGAAGGAAAAAATATAGAAATGAAGTAGAAGCAATCACAATATGGAGACGAAGGAGAAGAAAGAGAGAGCAAGATGGAGAGGGAGAGGGAGATGGAGAGGGAGCTAGAGATAGAGATAAAGATAGAAATAGGGATAGAAATAGAGATGTAGATATATAGATGTAGATATAGATAGATACAGATAGATATAGATAGATGTAGATAGATATAGATAGATGTAGATAGATGTAGATATATATAGATAGATGTAGATAGACATATATATATATATATATATATTATATATATATATATATATATATATATATATATATATAGAGAGAGAGAGAGAGAGAGAGAGAGAGGGGGGGGAGGGAGGAAGAGATAGAAGAGTTAGGGAAGAGGGAGGCAGAGAGGGAGGAGGGAGGAGGGAGGAGGAAGGGAGGGAGGAGGGAGGAGGGAGGAGGGAGGGAGGGAGGGAGGGAGGGAG
>NC_134793.1:2659715-2679715 GCF_046742065.1 Oratosquilla oratoria
TGTAATTGTATACGTATAGCACTATACAGTTACAGGTATATGATAAAGTGTAGTGTTCTAGTAATTTAGAATCAAAACAGTAATCCAAAGGTGAGAGTAATAGCATAAGGTAAGCTTCGTGTATTTAGTTTATTTAGGGACAGCTTTTGTTTTCTTTTGTTGTTTTATATTTTATCTTTGCAGTTTGTATTGCCGAAGGGAGAGCGAAATGGTTTGTGAAGGTTGTGTGAACCTGGAGGACCGACTCAGGAAATGTGAGGAGGAAATTCGTCTTCTCAAGAGTGCGCTCTGTGAGAAGAATGAATTTTCCCCGCAGCCCAGAAAGCGTTCCACCTCTTCTACTTCTGACACTGCTGTTAGCGAGTGGCGCTCCGTGGGGTCCCGTTTGTCGAGCCCGCGTTTAGTAAGCGGGTCCCCTGTGGAGCAACCGCTGGCTCTAGCCAATCGTTTTGCTCTGCTGGAGGATGAGGTGCCTGAAAATTAGGAATTCTTGGTGGTGGGGGACTCCATGGTGCGAGGCTATGACATCCTGCAGCGGAAGACTAAACGACGTTATAAGCTTGTATGTCAACCAGGCCGTGGGATCGCTGATTGTTACCAGACCATCAGGAATCAAAGGCGGACGAACACGGTTTCGATTGTTCATACGGGAAGTAACGATGTGGGTAGGGTGAGATCAGAAGAACTTGTTCGGAACTACAAGGTTCTTCTTCAGGAGATGAAGGAGCGTGGGAGCCCTCACGTAGTCTGTGGGATCCTTACGAGGATCTACGCTGGCACGTGTTGGGACAGTAGAGCCATAGGGATCAATGAGAGGATATCATGATTGTGCACGCAACTGGGATACCACTTTCTTGATCCTTGGTATCTCTCTCCAGGCGTCATGACCTTTATGCTTCTGATGGTATCCACCTTACTCGCAGAGGCAAAGATGTTCTTACAAACCACATTGTGGGAGTTTGTAATGAACTAGTTTCTTTTTTGGGGGTAAGAGCTCAAAGGGAAGGAGAAATAGAGTTTATTGGGGAAAACAGAGTAGGGTATAGTAATAATGTAGAGCAATATGTAGTGTAGGACAAAATATCATTTTAGGATATAATGTCGCTAGAGGACGAAATATTACACTAGGATGTAATATCAAAGGACAAAATATCACTATTGGATATATTAATAGTGGAGGACAAAATATCACGATGGGATATAATGATAGGGGAGGAAAAAATATCACGATGGTATACAATGATAGTAGAGGACAAAATATCACGGTAGTATAAAATGTCAGTGGACAGAATATCATTTTAGGAAGGGATGCCGGACAGAAAGTCAGCGAACGACGTTTGGCCGGTGTGGAACGCGATGACGTAGTGGGGCAAAGTGTACACAAGAGATAAAATTACCGAGAGGGACCAGATGTCCGTGATGGGGCAAATGTTCATGGGGTATTGAATGTCAGTGAAGTACCAAATGTCATTATAGAGCAACGTGTCAATAAAGAAAAAAATTATAATGTAAGGCATCATGTTCAAATACAAAACGTGTCAAAAAGAAACAATCACGAGTTTCTTAATACCATGTACTTTAATGCTCGTAGCATTAGGAATAAATTTCAAGAAATACAGTCATATGTCAAAAGTGAAAATCTCGATATGATAGGAATAACTGAGACATGGTTAAATGGTAAAGAGTTTGAGGCTGAATATAATATTGCGGGATTTAAACACTTTCATCAGGATAGAAATAACAAGAAAGGTGGGGGTGTTCTGTTATACGTTAAAAGTAATGTCCATGCCTGTGTTTTAGAGTAAGTAAAAAAGGATGCATATGATAGTTTGTGGGTAGAATTAAAAAAAAAAAGACAAAAAATTAATGTAGGTGTAATATATAGGCCAAAAACATTATCATTAGCAGACGATAAACTGTTGTTTCAAGAACTGTCTAGTTTCTGCAAACGGGACTTACTGATAATGGGTTATTTCAATTTTACTAACATTGGATGACCCTTGAACATGGCCATATAGGTAGTCGCTTGATAGATTTTCTCGGTGAAAATTACTTAGTTCAGCACGTAAAAGAACCCACAAGACTTGGAAACTTACTCGATCTATTGATCACTAGCCGTAAAAGCATGATAGCCGATGTGGAGGTTAGTGAAACTATTGCAAATAGCAACCACAACTTAGATTCAAACTTCTAATAATTTTTAGAATAGATACATGTGCATCTAAAATACTCAACTTTAGTAAAGCTCAGTTCATAGGACTACGTCAGGAGCTTCAGTTTACAGATTGGGAGGCAATTGTAAGCGAAAGACCTGTAGATCAGATGCGGGAAATATTTAAAAATACGCCTACTAAGATGATTCATACTTGCATCCCGTTTAAGGACAGACGCCCCCCAAATCAGGCTCACCCAAAATGACTCGACAAAGAAACTGAAAAAGTATTGGTAAAAAGAGAGAGGCTTATAAGAAACACAAGTACTCGGGTGCACCTAACGACTATCAAAGTTATGTAATAATACAGAGATTTAAAAAAGACTAAAAAAAAACGAAAACGACACTACGAAATGAATATCGGTGTTGAATCCAAAGAGAATCCCAAGAATTCTACTGTTACATTAGGGATAAAAAGATTATTAGGAATCACATTGGCCCACTATTATCTGCTGACAGTCAACTTGAGTATTCAAATGAAGGAATGTGTAATATTTTAAACAACTATTTTAAATCAGTATTCGTAAACGAAACACCTCAAAGTGAACTCCAAACTGAAACCTGTGAACAATCTAGGATAAACTTACTACTGTAAATATAACAAAATGAAAATTAAAAGTGTATAGAGAAACTCAAAATTAGTAAAACACCAGGGCCTGAGGGTTGGCATCCATGAACCTTAAAGGAAATGAAAAGTGAGATTGTTGTTCCATTAGAAATAATTTTCAAAAAATCCATCACATCCAGAGATGTTTCAAGAGAATGGAAGCTAGCTAACGTCACTCCAATATTCAAAAAAGGCGACAAAAAGAAATCAAATAACTACAGGCCTATAAGCTTGACTTCAATCGTAGGAAAAATGATGGAAACTATCATCAGAGATGCTATCGAACATCATTTAGAAAGTATTTGATAAATGATAGCCAGCATGGATTCAGACGGAAACGTTCTTACGTGACTAATATACTCGAATTCTACAACACAGTCATCTCGAGTTATGACAAAAGAAAAAATATAAACTTAATATATTTACACTTTGAAAAAGCTTTTGATACCGTCCCCCACGAAAGACTACTTATTAAATTAGCTTCACACGGAGTATGTGGCAGCCTATTAAGTTGGACTAGAAATTGGTTGAATGATCAAAAACAGAGAGTTGTTTTAAATGGCAAAACTTCTAGATGGAAAACTGTTACGAGTGGAGTTCCTCAGGGTTCCGTTCTTGGGCCACTTCTATTCACAGTATATATAAATAATATATACCACGGACTAAAGTCTATTGTCTCCAAATTTGCTGATGATACAAAATTGTGCAGGATGGCAAATAATCACTTCAATCAATTAGATATTCAAGAAGATTTAGATAAATTACAGCAATGGTCTAAAAAGTGGCTAATGAAATTTAACATATGTAAATGCAATGTTATGCACATATGTATAAATAACAGTAAGTACGATTACAAGTTGTGTGGAAATTCGTTAACAAAAGTGGATAGTGAGAAGGATCTAGGGGTAATTATCAGTAACGCTCTCAAATCATCTAAGCAGTGTATTTCAGCATCTGAGAAAGCAAATAAGATTCTAGGACTGATCGCGAGACGTTTTGACTTCAAAAGCTCATCTCTCATTAACAAGCTATATAAATCGTTAGTTCGTCCTCATTTGGAATATGCTGTTTCTGTATGGTCACCAAATCTCATTAAAGACATTGACAGATTAGAAAAAGTACAAAGGAGAGCCACAAAACTTATTCCAAATATAAAAAATAAATCATACGAAAATCGATTAAAACATACGAATATGTTTTCCCCCAAAAAGCGTAGACTCAGAGGTGACTTGATACAGGTATTTAAGATTCTAAAGGGGATTGACTTCAAAAGTGACAAAATTCTTACACTGAATGAGAATCCAAGAAATAATAGCCTCAAACTGTCAGGAAATAGATTTAATTTGGAAGTGGGTAAAAACAACTTCGCAAACCGTGTAGTTAATGAATGGAATAAACTTCCTGCAGAGGCAGTGCAATGTAGTTCAATTCGAAGATTTAAGATTCGTTTAGATTAACATTTAAGCAAGATGCTGTAATGACTGCCATTTATATTATTTGATTATTTGTTTGTTATCACTTGTCTGTTTATTATTTGCTTGAATTCCATTTACTATTACTTATTTGTCAGTTTATTGTTATTTACTATTTACCTGTTTGTTTATCATAAACTATACCTATGTAATATTTATCTTATTTATTATTATTTATATCATAATAATTTCTATTTTATTCTATCTTTTTTTATCATTTATATATATATTTTTTCGCATCCGACCTAGTTATGGACCAAAAGATCTCCTGTCGGCATGCTCCACCTTTGTAATCCTTTGTAAGATATCATTCGAACATTTGAAAAAAATATGTGATTATGTAAAACAAGAAGAAATTATGTTTACTAGGATAAAGGATGACGATGCATTAAAACCAAAGTTTTTGTATTCAATCTTATGTTCATTCTAAAATCTATGAATACTTTATGCGCATGAAGATAATGCATGGTATATATTTTCATAAACAGTACACTATACCTGTACATCGCTCATAGAATACATACAGTCTACAGATTTCTTGTGCGCAGCAGCACTCTAAAAAGCCTGCGTGGAGCAATGGGTAATATTCCTGCCTCGGAACGCGAAAAGTCCGGGTATGAACCAGGGTTGCCAGATTCCGAACTCAATATTATCGTACAACTATTTAATGAACATCGAAAATTATCGTACAAATCGTCTGAAATACAGAAAAGTATCGTACAAACTGTATGATATAATAAGGAACACTATCGTACATCGTAAAGAGGGTTAAATAATCGTATAATTACGATAATTATTGTACGTATGGCAACCCTGGTCTGAACTTCAGTCAGTGCAAAGCACTTTCATGCCTTCCCAACCCCCTCTCCGCAACAGCGGATTTAAGGGGTGTAGTAGATCAGTGTCGCATATATATGAACCTGATCAGTTTTGTCGAACTGATTAAACCGATTTCAGACGTCATTCACAACCACAAACAAACAATAAATCACACTCACAGCCATAAACGTGACAAAAACTTCACATGCATTTTTCACCATACACAGAACCTTACCGGGCCGGATTAAGTCACCATGGTGAAGTACAGAGGCATATTATACTTTAAAGGATAGTCCAGCCCTGCAGTGTGCCAATAAAGCGTACTGTACACTGGTACTGTATATTTGATACGGCAGTGAATATTGACTGTACAGTACAGTGCACCAGTGTTGCTGAGTTTTGAGTCGTGGTGCTTATACACTGCAGGCACTGCACACTTTCATTGTTCTTCCTGAAGCAGTCGACACTTGATCTTTACGGAGAGTTTCCTATTACTAATTACAAGGAACCCAATTATCTCTTAAGACGTCATATCGGAGAAGTGGCACAAACCTAATTCCTAAACTCGAAAATAAATTAGGTTTCCCCATGGAGTAGGGCTGGTTTCCTAAGGGATTATCTTCATCATGACATGTCCAGTGTCGATTCTTGAAGAAATTTCGTTTCCATTTCTTCGAAGACATTTACGAAAATCCACCCAATTACGGAGACGTCTCTTAAGCCTCGCTGTTGAATTTCAATCATTTTAGTAAATATTTTTGACTCTGGGTGAAATGTGAATTGAGAAAATAAACTTAATTTGTCTCGAAATGCCGTGAGCAATTGGAGATTACCAGTCCAATCCGTTCATTATATCTAAAGCTACGGAAAAAAATACAATTCTCATGACATCATTTTGATCTATAGGAAATGTAATAAATAAATAAATAGAATAGAAAAATAAATAAACAAATAAATAGAAGGTTGAAGGATATAAACTATTTTCTGTCTATTATTGTAAGCACATACGCTATTGTAACTCTTTATTCATTCTATTCTGGCTGTGGTCATATGATTTTAATCAGCTGAAGGGGAAAACAATGGAGTGAAGATGATGTTGATGATATTAAATTGCATGTATACATGGACACAAACACACGTTTTATTTTTTTATACATACTATATATATATATATATATGTATATATATATATATATATGTATATATATATATATATGTATATATATATATATATGAATATGTATATATATATATATATATATATATTGAAATATGAATTGTATATATACATGTATATACATATATATATACATATATACATATTCAAATATACATTATATATATATACATATGAATATGTATACATATATATATATATACATATGAATATGTATACATATATATATATATATACATATGAATATGTATACATATATATATATATATATATATATATATATATATATATATATATATTGACTATATTATGACAAATAAGATTGAAGGTGAAAGAAGTTGACGAGGAGAAATGGGGGAATTTTACGCCTTAACGTTTCGGCCCGCAGGGTCTTGATCACAAAGCTTTGTGATCAACACCCTGCGGGTCGAAACGTTAAGGCGTAAAATTCCCCCATTTCTCCTCGTCAACTTCCTTCACCTTCAATCTTATATATATATATATATATATATATATATATATATATATATATATATATATATATATATATACATATATACCCTTGCCCTTACCGTCGTGCCATATCCTCTTGGACTTCGGCAACCATGGAGCACCACCGTTCACGGTCCCTAGTTACTTGTAACATCTGTGCTGGTTTGAGTTGTTTTCCCGTCCATATACTTCTCCTTCTGCTTTCCTCTTGCTCTCCTTCCCTCCACCATTCTTGTCATCACCACCTCTTCCAACCCTTCCCTCCTCATTATATGTCCTAAGAATCGCAACTGTCTTTTCCTTATTGTTGTCATCAATTCCCTATCTGTCTCCATTTCTCTCAATACTTCTTCATTTGTTTTCTTCGCTGTCCATGGTACTCTTAATACTCGTCTCCATATCCACATTTCTGCTGCTTCTAAGTTTTCCTGCAATTTTTTGCTGATTGTCCACGCTTCTGAACCATATAATAGTGTTGACCATATAAATGTTTAAACTGTTCTTCTCCTTATATCTGTATACATTTTCTTGTTTGTTAAAACCCCTTTCATTTTCTGAAACGTGCTTTTAGCTATCGCTATCCTTGATTTTATTTCCTTTTCACATCTACAATCTTCTGTCAATACGCTTCCCAGGTACGAAAATTTTGTTACTTGTTCTATTCTTCTCCCTGCTATTTGTACTTGCACTCTTGGTGGATCTGTTTTACTGGCCACTAGTATTTTAGTTTTCTCCATATTTACATTTAAACCTTTCTCCTCACTAGCTCTTACGGTTACATTCAATAGATGTTGCAGTTTATCTTCTGAGTCAGCCACCAATACCGTGTCATCAGCATATCTGATATGATTTATATTAAATCCTCCAATTTTAATCCCTTCCATTCCCTCTAATTCCCTAAGGATCATCTCCCCATATGAATTAAATAAATCAGGAGACATAACACAGCCTTGACGCACTCCCCTCTTTATAGCTTGAAATTCTGTTCTTCCTCCCCGTACCCTCACCGCTGCTCTTTGCTTCCAATACAAATTTCTGATGATACTCATGTCTTTGCTATTTATATCCACTCTTTCCAAAATATTGATCAAATCCTCATGTCTTACCCTATCAAACGCCTTCTCGTAGTCAACAAAGCAAAGATATACATTTTGTTGTTTTTCTATCATCCTCTCCATAATCGTTCTTATTATAAAAATTGCATTTGCTGTTCCTTTCCCTTCTATGAAACCAAATTGCTCCCATGAAACTTGTTCTCTCACTTTATTTCTTATTCTATTTAAAACTATTCTTAATATAATTTTGGTTATTTGACTCATGATACTGACTGTGCGATGTTTACTACATTCCATTGTTCCGTTTATCTTTGGTAGTGGTATAAAAATCGAGTTACACATATGTTCCGTTATTGTACCCTTTTCGTAAATTTGGTTTATTAGACTAGTGAGTTTTCTTATTGCAAAATCCCCTAATACCTCTAACATTTCAATCATCACACCATCCTCACCCATGGCTTTCCCTTTTTCCATTTCCTTCATTGCAAATTTCATTTCCTCTTCCATTATTTCTTCCCCATCTAGATATCTATAATTTTCCTCTTCTCCTTCTTGTCTGTCGTCCTCAAATAGGTCCCTTACATACTCCTCCCATCTATGTTTAATATCCTCCTCGTCCATTAAAACCTTTCCTTCTCTATCTTTGATTTTCCCCCCATTACTCCCCTTTCTCTTGGTAATTTCTCTAATCTTATCATACATCATTTTAGAATCCCTTTTTTCAAGGTCCTCAATTTCTCTACATTGTTCATCAAGCCAACTCTCCTTGGCATCTATACACTTCTTTTTGATTTGTCTATTAAGTTCTCTATATTCATTTCTATCCCTATTTTTAGCTTCTCTTCTCTTATCCATTAATTCGAATATTTCCTCTGTTATCCATTTGTTTTTCCACCTATTTACAGGAAGAACCTTTTTATTTCCTTCTCCTATTGCTTCCCATAACCTTTGCCACTGAAACCCCGGATCATTTACATCCCCTTCTTCTCGCAGCACTTCATATTTATTTTTCTACTGTAACCAAATACCTCTGTTTCAAGTCGTCTTCGTCCTTTCTCAACAATCTTACTTCTCTTCTCGGTTTCCCCATCTCCTTTCTTAATTTCTTCAATTTTATTCTAATATCTGCAACAACTGGCACATAATCACTATTACAATCTGCTCCTGGGTATGTTTTTACCTTTATCACTGCATTTCTAAATCTTCTGTTGATAGTAAAATAGTCTATTTGATTTCTTGCTGTATCTCCTGGTGCCTTCCATGTCCATAGGCTTCGCGGATGTTGCCTAAACCACGTATTCATTACTATTTGTTGATATTCTATGCACTAGCTTATCCATTTTTCTCCCCTGTCATTTCTCTCTCCTAACCCAAATGGCCCCACAACTTCTCCACCTGAACCCACTTTTACATTTACATCACCCATAACTATCTTAACCTCTTCATTACCACATTGTTCCATTGCTTGATCTAACTTGTCATAGAATTCATCTACTATCCTTTCCTCTGCTTCTGCCGTGGGAGCATACACCTGTATCAAACATATGTCAAAAGGTTTTCCCCTGAGTTTTACCAAGAGCATTCTGTCTGACACTGCCCAGAATCCCTTCATAGTACTAGCAACCTTTTTGTTCATCATTATTCCTAATATACAAATACACACACACACACACACACACACATATATATATATAATATATATATATACATATACATATATATATATATATACATATAAATATATATATACATATACATATTATAAATATATATATATATATAATATATGTATATATGTGTGTGTGTGTATATATATATATATATATATACATATATATATATATATATGTGTGTGTGTGTGTGTGTGTGTGTGTATAAATACATAAATATAAAATATATATATAGATACATAAATATATATATACATATATATACATATAAATACATAAATATATACATATAAATACATATATATATATATACATATATATATATATGCATATGTATATACATTTACATATATATACATATACATATATATATATATATACATCTGCATATATATATATACATATACATATATATATATATATATATGTGTGTATATATATACATATATATATATATATATATATATATATGTATATATATATAATGTTGAGATATCCTTTCAAGTTCAAGTGGGTGGAAAGAGGAAAGACTGGAATCTTATTTCGATTTTTATTCATGACTAGATCGCTACAAGCTTGTAGCAAAGCTAGTCAAAAACAAAACTTGGAATAAGACTCCAGCCTTTCTTCTTCCCACACACTTTATATATATATATATATATATATATATATATATATATATATATATATATATATATATATATATATATATATATGTATATATATATATGTGACTTAGAAAAACGTCCTACAAACGGTGACAAAATTTCCGTGAGCCATTTTGAGGTCTTGTTAATATCAAATAGGAACTCCTGCACTAACAAGACCTCAAAATGGCTCACGGAAATTTTGTCACCGTTTGTAGGACGTTTTTCTAAGTCACATATTAAGCACTCTGAAGATTTCATAAGTAAATCTCTCTCCTCTATTGGCCAATCTGTACATGGAATACTTTGAGTCTGTTCTTCTGCCCACCATTAAACCCGCAGACATGGTTTGGTTTAGATACGTAGATGACATTTTCACTCTTTGGGATGAAAATTGGGGCTCATTTGATAACTTCTTTGCTAATTTAAATTCCTTAGCCTCCAACATTAAGTTTAAAGTTGAATGGGAAGAACAAGGTAAGCTACCCTTTTTAGATGTTCTTATTGTTCGTGACGGAGACAAGCTTGCTTTTACCGTCTATAGAAAAGAAACCCATTCTGGTAGTTATCTTCATTTTTTCAGCAGTCACCCAGACAAAGTAAAAAGTAGCGTCGCTTCAGGATTATTCCTTCGAGCTCTTAGAATTTGCAAGCCCCCAGTTTTCTTGAAGGAGAATTTAACATTATAAAATCTCAACTTAGTCATTTAGCTTACCCGGATTGGTTCATTGGTCAACAGCCCTCAGCCGAGCGAGATCCAATTTTTTCAACACCACCCCCACTTCCTCTAATTTTTTCATTGGTAAGAGCTCTTTAATCGTTCCCATTTTCTGAATCATTCATTCCCTCGACCAAGTTTCTTCCCAACAGACAAATTAAATTTGATTAATTATGTACCCTAACACCATTAATAAAAAGGTGGTAAATGGTCCATCAAAGGTTAAAAGAAGAACAGAGCCAAGGGGTTTATTCGATTCCGTGTAAAGGTTGTGACTTAGTTTACATCGGACAGACTGGAAGGGATTTGAATACCAGGATGATTGAACATAAACGTTCCATTAAATATGCACAAGATAGCTCAGCTGTGTTCCAACATGTTAAGCAATTTAAACATTGTTTAGATTGGGACAGAGCTGAGCTTATTTATAAATCCAGATGCGAGTTCAGGAGAAAGATGGTAGAATCTACGATCATTGAATTTCAGCCCAACATGAATATTTCAAAGGGGCAATGGTCCCCGGACATAATGTCCGGACTCTTCATCTCCAACCTAGTGAAAGCTCATTTGCCTCCTGACCTCACATATGGAGTGAGAAGAGGGTAGAGATATCTTCCCATATTCCCCTTTCTTTTGTTAAGGGTGCTACTTGTACGCCCTCTCTCTTATTTATATCTACTGAAGAGGATTGCAGTTTGCAATCGAAACATATAGATTCCCCGTTAAAAAAAAAAAAAAAAAATTGATTCCCCGTTTCCAGTCTTTTCTACTCCAACAGTAGTTTCTACGTTATTGACAAATGTGTGATTACATTTTTCACCTGTAATATATATATATACTTATAAAATTCTGATAATCTTGTTTGTCATCTTGCTTGCTTCATAGCTTGATTGAAACCGTCACCCAGCCAATCAGAAGAAGAGATATTACGTCACGACTCACGACTGAGGACCAACCAATCAGAAGAGATATGACGTCACGACTGAGGACCAGCCAATCAGAAGAGATCAGAAGAGTTATGACATCATGACTGAGGACTAGCCAATCAGAAGAGACATGACGTCACGACATCAGCTCTGTGTGTCGTAAGGAACCCCAGCTCTGAACGCTTGACTTCACGACTGATAATTTTCCAATTTGCCAATTTTTTAATTTCCAATTTTCCGATTACATATTTTCTGACCATTAATATTTAGAATTTTCATATTCATTATTCAAAAGTATAGCCAACTCCTGAATTAGCATCTATGAGGCATAATGAGTATATTAGAATATTACGTAGTATTCCAAGCAACGACGACATGACGTCACAATTTTCCGATTACTTATTTTCTAACCATTAGTATATAAAATTTTCATATTCAGTATTTAAAAGTATAGTCAACTCCTGAACTAGCATCTATGAGGCATAATGAGTTTATTAAAATATTGCGAACCGTATGAATCATATGATGCGTAGTTTTTCAAGCAATGACATGACGTCACAATATTCTGCATTTCACTTCTTATAACTAATCAAGTCACTGCCTTCGTCTACTGAATACAGGTAAGAGCTCTAAATTATACTCATTTTGATAGAGAAACTTATTTTCCGCGATTTATACTATACCGTGATAGTGACATATATCTATCATAAAGTTTATATCTAAAAACGTTGCTACTCGCTCAAGTCCCATAGGACTCCCTGAATAATAATGATAATGAGTGGGAGTGGGATTGGGATGGGAGTGGGATGACGAGACGTGACATAACATAAGCATAATTAAGGAGGCTCTCCTTATCTAATTTCTTGAGAACGCCTGTATCCAGTTTACTTTCCTTCGAGAGAGCACGAGGACCGCACACAACTGGTAAGTCTTAAGCTAATAGTAACCTGCTTTAAAAAGAGGAGCCATTTAAGATTTTATTTGACCCAACGGGTCACGGGTGGTCTAGTATATATATATATAATATATATATATATATATATATATATATATGTATATATATATATATATATATATATATATATATATATATATATATATTATATATACACATTTATATATTCATCTATACATGAATACATACATACATTCATGCACACACACACACACACACACACACACACACACACACACACACACACACACACACACACACACACACACACACACACACACACACACAAGCAGTCATGGATACATGTACACACATGCATACATGTGCTGTACCGTATGCTAAGCTTTCATTTTTAGCTTGGTGTCCTGCTTGTTCATATTTTTTCCTTGCATCCAACTTTGCTATGAAACAGTTTTCTGTGGGTGTCCTATGCCTTTGTGGTTCGTTGCAAGCAGTCTTTTCTGGTTGGTGCTCGATCTACTTTATCCTCTTCTCATACATAATTAGAAACTGCGTCCAGATCGACATGTCCATCAGTTCAACAAATCGTGGAAATTTTCCAATCTTCTGGTTTCCAGCCTTTTCTTCTTTGCACGATTTTTCTCAGTTCTCGCCTCTGATCATACCTGATCCAGGTCAGAAAACATTTCTTCCTCTTGACCTTTCCTCTTGCTTCTGGTTTCCATTACTCCATGTTTATTCTTCAGGTATTCTACGGGCATCTCTCATTTCATTGATTATTTTATTTATTTATTTATTTATTCATTTTTACCTTATACATTTTCATTTCTCATCTCTGATCATTACTGATCCAGGTCAAAAATATTTCACTTCTCTGGCCTTTCCTCTTCCTTGTTGACTTCCATCTCTCCACGTTTGATTCACACGTATTCTCTCTCTTCATTTATTCCCAATGTAGTGGTCATAGTAACAGGGTTTCTCCCTTTAGAAAAAAAAAAAAACATGTTTCCTACTCCAAGTAGTAAACCCATGGCACCATCGTCCATGTGAAAGTACAGAAAGAGGTCTTCGGGACACAAATGGAAGCTTTTGTGTTACACATTCAGACATTTTACGATGTCTTGTGGGAGGTCAAAGACACAGCATAAAAGTGATAAAAACCTAAATAAATCTTAAAGTCTCCTCTGACAAGAAATTTGTAGACTGTATATGTTCACATCAAGAATATACACTGTATATATATATATATATATATATATATATATATATATACATATATATACATACATATATATATATATATATATATATATATATATATATATATATGTGTGTGTGTGTGTGTGTGTGTGTGTGTGTGTGTGTGTGTGTGTGTGTGTGTGTGTGTGTGTGTGTGTGTGTGTGTGCGTGTGCATGTGCGTGTGTGTTGGTGTGCGTGTGTGTATCCACTCCCATAATCTTGCTCAACGACTCTACGCAGGGCTTGAGAGACCCCTAACTCATGAGCGCCGATCTCCCTCGACTAGAATCTGGTACCGACATTGAAAAATGCGTACCATCCATCAATTTTGCTTGTACCTGTCAATTACAATTTGTTACACTATGACATGCTTGGTGCAGCTGCCAATAACAATGCAACACATTCCCCGTAAAGAATATTGACTACACAAGCTTTACTTTGTTCACATTTCAGGAATTTTAGTCACACCCCAGGGAACAGACTTTCGCAGCCTTTTTTTTTATAACTGAAAATTAATCTTCCATTCGGGAAACAATGCCAATCACTTTTAACTTCTTCAATTGATTTTTCTTTTTATCGTATTTAGATATCCATTTTTCTTCCTTTAATGAATAATCTCTCTGCGCAATATTGATCCTAAATATAACAATGATGAACAGTTTAACAACAGCATAATCCTTTCTAGATTTCGTTGTTAATACAACGAATTCTAAAAACATCACTTTACTTTATGGCATTGTTAAACTGTATTAACTAACAAAAATAAAATACGAGATGGTTTCAACTGAATATATGATGTACTGGTAGAAACAGAACACAACATACTCGCATTTAGAATCCTCACTAACTAACTATATATATATATATATATATATATATATATATATATATATATATATATATATATATATTATATATATATATATATATATATATATATATATATTATACATATATATTAATATATATATATATATATATATATATATATATATATATATATATATATAATAACACCAACAATAATAATTTGGTTTAATGCCCTTTTTGACCTCAATGAAGTACATTGTTTTTCAGCTGATCCTAACTAGAGATATTTTTATCATTAATGATTAATTGTGGTCAGGTATGATTAATTGGTAAAATTAGTTATCAATTATTATCATTATATTTTTATTGTTTGATTGTTTTATTATTATTCGAAATTACTTTATGCATGACCCCCAGATTTGCATAATGATTCTTGTCATTATTGTCATACAGTATATTTCTTAGTCCATTTGACAATTGCACCAGAAATAGTTATACTTTCTCAGTGCTGTATGGAATGTAATGTTATATATTTTGTTCTAGGCAACGAAAACCCATTTTTGTAATAAGAGCTTCCAAATTATGTATGTCATATTTGGTAGTCTCGCTTATCTTTATGTAGAGTTTTTCAACCCATTCATCAGTGAAGTCGCTGTTTACACTAAAACTTTTACTTTATTTAACTATAATCAAAACTTTTACATTTCTAAAAGGTAGCTTCTTGACCACAGGTATTCGTCTTAGTTATATTCTGTAAACTTTGTGTGTGTGTGTGTGTGTGTGTGTGTGTGTGTGTGTGTGTGTGTGTGTGCAAGGGGTGGCAGGGAAATTCTCTTATTTTATCAAAATGTTTTGTGTTCTGTCATCGCATTTTATCTGTATTAAGGGTACGACATTCTTGACACCAAAATCCATCTAGTTGTAGACATAAAAAAGGCTTTCCTGACATATTGATCCTTTTTCAGGAAGCCCATGTTGCCTCAGGAATCTGTTTATGGTCGAAGGTGCCTTGCATTACATTTTCTTCGAGCAAGTCTTGCATCGTGACATCGATTTGTTCTTCAGGAAATGAATTCTGGGTCTGCATATTCTAACCACTGAGGTCTGTTGACCGACAAATAAATTTGTCGTGAGTTCAAGTCCGGGGATATGTGGTGGGTTTCCTGCGTTAGTTCCCGGCAGATCTAGCAAGCAAGTAAGCACATAAGCAAATAAGCAAATATGCAAATAAGCAAATAAGCAAATATGCAAATAATCAAATAAGCAAATATGCAAATAAGCAAATAAGCAAATAAATAATTAATTAAATAAATAAATAAATAAATAAATAAATAAATAGAAATAAATAGATAAATAAATAAATAGATAAATAAATAAATAAGTGAATGAATAAATGAATAAATAAATAAATAATATTAATATAAAATAGAATAAAATAAAATAAACAAATTATATATATATATATATATATATATATATATGTATATATATATATATATATATACATATACATATATAATATAATATATATATATATATATATATAAATGAAATAACTAATAAAAAAGATAAACAAACAAAAACGCGGTTTGCTACAACTGGCGTGTCTTTACCCTACCAGGGGTTTCTCGTTTCCCACTGTGTGGGAGTGGAATGGTGAGTTTTAGTTTTCATCCTTCAAAACTCTGTAAGCTGTATCACTAAAGTAAACGAGTTTTTTACCGAGAACAATACTCTTAGAAGAAGACGCAAACCTTAACACAAACTACAGTGATAATGGAGTTAAACGGAGAACAAGAGAGACCTGAAGAAAGTAAACAACAAAGTAGGACAATACAAGGTAAGAACAGCATCCTAGCAAAAAACTCAAATTTATTTTCTTGAGTGTTTTTGGAATCAATAGACTCAAGTTCAAGTCAGTTTGAGGTACAATAGTTTTTGTAGTGGAGTATCTGGGATGAAATGTCAGCTTTAATGGTGTTCGCTTGTCTCACACGAAGACGATGATGGCTCTCTACATGTAGATCCAACAACGAGGGTTGTACATACAAACTTTGGTTCTTCTGCGTTTTCTGCTCTTAAAGAAGAAAGACTTCCGTATAATTATAAGTAACTGCGCTAATTATAACACACCACATGTGAAGGCAAGGCTGAGGTTTCTCTGTCTGTATTTTTTTTTTTCAAGTTTAATGCTCTTCCAGAAGAAAGACTTCCACATAATTACAAGTAAGAGAGCTAATGGAATCTTATTATAGCAGGAGGAATGAAATATGACTGAAGCTAAATATGATGACTAAAAATAGATACCATAGAAATATAGAGGGTTATATATTACGGAAATTAGATATGAAAGTAAAAGCCTAGATAACTAAAAGAAGGACATATAAAACGCCCTCTTCATTATATGTACATGTACATGCACACACATACATACACATATACATATACATTCATGCACATACACATATACATACATATATATACATACACAAACATATGCATGCATACATACATACATACATAATACATACATACATAATACATACATACACACATACATACATACACACATACACACACATACATACATACATACATACATACATAGACTACGTGTGCTCTGTTCTATGACCGGATGAAATGCTGTTATATTCCTAATGGGTGATATGCATTGCAAATATGACAATTTTGATGATGGCTGTCTCCCCCTATATATATTCTTTGTGGAAATGTGGAATTTAATAAGGATCTTCTGAGACATTTTTCCAACAGTCTTCTAACGGTTTTCCATTGGTCTAACGACCTTCTAACGGTCACGTATTTACTTATTTGGCCAACATTAAAGAATTTTATTCAGCACGAAGACGCTAATAAAGTCAAACTATTCATTTATAATTATTTTCTAACGCCAGCCGATTTCTTATAGGTATGGTAACGTCAAGCTAAAAGAAAAGTTAAAGAAAATAGAATATAATAATTCGCAACAAATCAAAAGCAGAATATGATTACGTTCATACATTGCCCAGCATTGCATAAATGATATATAGAAAAACACATTATTCACAGGCCAGGAAAATCAACAAGATAGGAAAATCAACGGATGAAATGTACAGTCACAAGCAAAAATTTTGATCCCCCGTGTTTTTCATGAAACAAAATTAGAATTATTATTCTGACATTCTTTTATACATACAAAAAATTGCTTAACTGTAAGTAAAATACTACATTGGAAAATTTATCACGTACTTGACTAAAAATGTATATTGACGTTGCGAGAACTGTAGAAAGGGTATAAATTTGGATCGTGACTGTACATCCTCCCAAGATACCTCAACTACACATCCAAGCACATTGAGAACACAGAGGCACGACAGCAACATAACTAGGTTGGAGGACATAAGGCAATTTCCCCAAAAGGTTGACAAATTCAAAGAGTAACTTCAATGTCACCAACCACTTACTACTATTTTGTATTTCAAGATTCTGGTGAGATTGGTCACTAGTTTTGGGTCGTATAAGTGTGTTAATGGACAAGGAGGTTCTATCACGTCACACTCATGCAGAATGTGTTCATGTATCTGCATTTGACCTCATGGACAAAGGTCCGAGTCCGCATTTTTTCATGCCATTGAAACTGTAGTATTAACGAGCAATATCAACAACACTCTAACACAATAGTTCTGCCTTTTCTATGTTGGTTAAGTAAACAATACGTCCATACGTCATACTGAAGTGACAAGTAAACATGAAACTCGTACACATACAAAAAAAAAAGAGAAAAAAAAATCATGTCAGACGCAAGCTGTGAAAACTACAACACACGTGCTCGACGCTTACAAATGACAGCTGGTAAGGATACATGGAGCAGAGCTCTGTCCCCCGAAATATAGAAACAACACGTGCGCACGACAGTGCCAAAGCTGAGACGAGAAGAAAAATAAGTGAGGGGAGGAAGTAAAAATGGGATTGGGTGGTGAGGAGGAAGGAGACGAAGAGGAACAGGAGGATAGGAAAAGGAACAGGAGGAGAAGGAACAGAGGAGGAGGAAGAAAAGGAGAAAGAAAGGGAAGAGGAACAGGAGAATGAACAGGAAGAATGGGAAAAAAGGAGGAAGAAGAAGGGAGCAGAGGGAGAAGAAACACGAGGAAGAGGAGGAGGAGAAGGATGAGGATGAGGAGAAGGAGGAGGAGAAGGATGAGGAGGAGGAGAAGGAGGAGGAGAAGGAGGAGGAGGAGAAGGAGGAGGAGGAGGAGGAGGAGGAGTAAGAGGAACAGGAGGAGGAAGAGGAACAGAAAGAGAAGGAAGAATGGAGGAACAGAGGTAGGGGTGACAGTAGGAAGAAGAGGAGGAGGAAGAGGAGGAAGAAGAAGAAGGAGGAGGAGGAGGAAAAGGATGTGGAAAAGAAGAAACAGCAACAGCAGTAGCAACACCAAGAGAAATAGGAGAAAAAGGAGGGAGAGGTGTAGGAATAAGAATATGATTACAAGTGAAATAAGGTGATGGAATAAGATAACAATAAAGATGAGAAAAAGGGGGGAGGGCATATACTAGGAAGTAGAGGGTTTTGAGGGTAACGAAAAAAAAGGAAGGAAAAGAGGACCAGGAAGAAGAGGAAGAGAGGAGAAGTAGGAGCCAAGGACTACAATGGTAATGGAATGCAAGAGAAAAAGAGGACCAGGAAAAAGAGGAAGAGAGGAGAAGTAGGAGGCAAATACTACAATGGTAATGGAATGCAAGAGGAGAAGAGGACCAGGAAAAAGAGGAAGAGAGGAGAAGTAGGAGCCAAAGACTACAATGGTAATGGAATGCAAGAGGAAAAGAGGACCAGGAAGAAGAGAAAGAGAGGAGAAGTAGGAGCCAAAGACTACAATGGTACTGGAATGCAAGAGGAAAAGAGAACCAGGAAAAAGAGGAAGAGAGAAGAAGTAGTAGCCAAAGACTACAATGGTAATGGAATGCAAGAGGAGAAGAAGGACTAAAAATAATAGACGACGAGGAGGATCACGATGACGACGCCAACGACGACGACAATGAGGACGACAACGACGACATAAACACGCCATTGAAAAACGTTCTTTTTCCACGCTCACATCCCTTTTCGTCTTCTAGACTCCATCCCTGTCTCCGTTTCCTTCAGCATTCTTTCTCTTTCTCCTTCTCATTTCGCTCATTTTCATCTCCTCATTTTTTTTCTTTTCTATTTTCTGTTTACATTCACTTGATTCTTGCTGGCCGTGCT
>NC_134793.1:2687215-2689715 GCF_046742065.1 Oratosquilla oratoria
TACAGTATATAGGTATAAGATATATCAATGCAATGGTAAAACGATTAAGAACCCGCATTTGAACAAGCTCTTCCACTAGGACTCGATGCCTTGGTAGTGATTCTGCTTTCCTCAAGGGAACTTTACCGTTGTGTACTTCAGCTGCTTTTGATTAACTATAGGGAACTTGACCTGACCATTCCCCAACAACACATACATAGTACAAGAGGTTATCTTAATTCCATCGAGTCTCTTATTAGGGAAAGCCCCAACATCCATCCTTGCTTTGTGGGAAGCAGTTGCAGTCAAGAATTGAAGTCCCAATGGCAGAACGTGGAATCCATTAGTTAAAACTTCACACACAATCTCGACTTTGTAAGTGGTAGTAGTCAACTCAATGATATGGTTACTTTAGTTCACTAGGACTCACCGGTATTTTTTTTTTCCTTTCCTTCACTTTTTCTAAGCTATTTTATAACTTTTTTCATGCTCTCATTAAGAATGTTACCCACTCTTTGTAATTTCTTGTCATTGCATTATACAGTTTTTATATGTATACTGTAAGCTCTTTTTATAAAAAAAAATATCATGACAGTGATCAAGTCAAAACATTATAAAGAACAAGAAAAAATCAAAGGAGTGAATTTTTTCTCCCTTTCCTCACAGGCCCTAATCAATTCAAGTTTTACAAATTTCATTTTTTTTTTTTTTTTTTTTTTTTTTACAAAATCTCATTTCCTTCCTCATTCAGAGGGGAAGAAACGTCATTGATTGAACCGTTTACGTCTACTGCCATGACACCCGTAGAGAGTCCTCAGACGGTTCTTCATCACGGCGTCGTCAAGGTGACCGTAGAAGTAGAAAATTACTTTGTTTGTCGTGAAAAGAAAATGTTGGAAAGGAACAGAAGAGCCAAATGATTGTAGTAAACGAGTTCTTGCGTCTATTCGGAAGAGTGAGTTCTCAAGGGGAGTGTGAATGTTCATGTCGAGTAGGTACACATGTACGCACGCAAGTACACACGCCCATACACACACACACACACACACACACACACACACACACACACACACACACACACACACACACACACACACACACACACACACACACAAATTCACAGACACAAATTCACAGACACACAAATTAACACATACAAATTCACGTACACACAAATTCACACATGCACAAATTCACACACGCACAAATTCACACACGCACAAATTCATACACACACGCGCACACACACACACACACACACACACACACACACACACACACACACACACACACACACACACACACACACACACACACACACACACACACACAACTACAAAAGACATTTGACGAAGTACCACATAAGAAATTAATAAGAAAATTAGAATCAATAGGTGGGTGGCATCGCAGGTAATTTATTAGAATGAATGGAAGATTTCTTGACTAGGAGAAAAATGAGGGTAGTAATTAGAGACAAATACTCAAAATGGGAGGAAATGATAAGTGGGGTTCCACAAGGGTCAGTGCTGGCTCCAATCATGTTTGCCATATACATGAATGACATGGATGAAAGAGTTCAATGTTATATGAATTTCTTCGCAGATGACGCAAAAATAAGAAAGTAAGAACAGAAGAGGACTGCGATTCATTATTATCAGACCTGGACAATATCTGGAAATGGTCTCAAAAGTGGAAAGTGAACTTCAATATAAAGAAGTGTAGCATAAAGGAGTTTGGAAAAAGCAAAAACAGAATTTCAAAAAATTACAAAATTGGTGAAGAAGAAATAAAAAAAGTGCACTCGGAAAGGGACCTTGGAGTAATAATCAGCAAAAACATGACACCGGATAAACATATAAACAAAATAGTATGTGAAATCTACAACTTATTATGGTCAATGAAAGTGGCATTTGACTACTTGGATGAAGAAATTAAAAAAAATAGATATATATTGGTTACATTGATTAGACCAAAACTGGAATATGCAGCAACAATATGGACACCCAGTATTAAAAAGAATATAAGGAAACTAGAAAGAATACAGAGAGCAACAACAAATTTGGCACCAGCTCTTTCCAAATTTACATACGAACAAAGATTATCCAAATTGGAACTACCAATACTAGAGCAGAGAAGAAAAAGAGGTGATCTACTGACTATATTTAGAATCATGAAAGGAATGAAAATCCTTGAAAGAAATTATTTACTAAAAAATTACGATGGAAAAACAAGAGGTCATGAAAAGAAACTCAAAAAGGATAACTATAGAAGTTATCGGAAAAAGAATAGCTTCCCACACAGTGCTGGATATATGGAATAACTTAGATAAAGAAACGGTGTGTGCAAATACTATTCAAGATTTTAAGAAAAAACTTGATGCTGAAAGATATAAAGACGAGTCACCACGAGCATAGCTCTATTCCTGAGAAAGTCGTTAGACGAAACGTCAGGAATAAAGCTTCACCTCCAGTCCATGTTTCCTTTACCGTGTCTATACAACTTGTAATACAACTAGGTAAAT
>NC_134793.1:2694715-2717215 GCF_046742065.1 Oratosquilla oratoria
AATTAAAGAGCTATTTAGACACTGCAAGATACATAGAAAGGACACCACGAGCGTAGCTCACCTTCCCGTAAGATACTAGGTAAATACAAATAGGTAAACACACACACACACACACACACACACACACACACACACACACACACACACACACACACACACACACACACACACACACACACACACACACACACAAAGATTACTTATTCGAAGGATGATGTAAGGGAATTATGTTAAGAGGTATTTAACTGCTGCTTAAATTGCAACCTTCGCCCTATGTGTTTGATAGTCCAGATCAAATTGTAATCCCACTTAACATACATACATTTACAAATATTTCCCATTTGATTAAACTGCGAATAAAGATTTTTTCATGTGTTACCTTTGGGATGTGTCCACAGAATTGATTGCCATAAACATGTTTACAAAACAACACCACACAAGTTGTCACCTTGTCTTCAACACTTGCGTTCATATTTTTATTGTATCTGTACCGTCATTTTTATGATTGTAATTTTATTTTTTGTTATATTATCATTTTCACTTATCTTTTAACCAACCTGGCTCAGGTAATTTCTTTGGCGCAACATGTATACTTTGAAGCCATCAAGTTCTAAGTAGTTTTGATGCATTCGCATATAACTTTCCAATCGATGTATGATAACACGCGAGTACTTGCCTAATATCTATTGTGACGACTTCAGATACCTTCGTGGACTGAATCATTACATTCTAGAAAGAAATAACTTCAGCTAATCCCTAGCTCAACTTTCAAAAACATCAACAAAATCATCAAGTGTATAGGAAATATGTTGCACTTCTCTCAGTCTTGTCAATATATCCTTTGGGTGACAAGTTATATAATACCAATACTTAATTTTCTTTCTCACCTCTGTGATAATGTACGTGCTATTCAGTAACTCAATGTATTTTTGTTCAGTCCTAATATTTCTATTTCTCTCGTTGAAATTAAATATCCACACCTGATTCCAACCATGAATTCCCTATAGATATCGCAACGGCAATTTGTATTTATTTGTTCCTCTTTTCTTGATTATTTATCGTATGTCAGTAGCTTGGTATAGGGAGTGGTCTTATCAATTATGCGATTTACTCACAACAAAAACATGACTGGTAGTAGTACAGTACGGGACTACAATAGTTACCTAACCGCATTCTGATCTCGTGTTCTGTTTTCACGAGTTAATCTTTTAGAAAGTCTCGTTCATTCTAGTAGCCTCCTTTTCCATAATTAATTACTTGTTTCCAAATCCCCTTGTATAATTTGAAATTTGAGTTTTTATAGAACATAAGTACTTCAGAATGTTATTAATATCAGATTATTTGCATAAAATCAAGTTCAATACCTGTTGTGTCGACTCCTAATCTCCACATCTAGTAATTATATTTTTAATCAGTGGACCATTACGTTATTCAATGCATTTCTATATCCAACAATGTATTTTCTTTCATGAATATTAACTACCACTAACCTCTCAATCTACCCAATGCACCTCTGTACAATAAAACTCACCCCTTCAATAATGGTTACTTCTTCAATTACTTCCAAACACATTATCTAGTGCGGAGATATATTACCATTAATATTCTCTTACTACCTCAAAGTAGCTTTTAAATATGCTACTCGAATTTTAAAAATTTTCAACATGACATCTTCCATACCTATTTTTTTTTCCATCATTATCACTCCACATCCATTATTTTTTCTCCACTTTCTCCATAATCTGTATTTCTATCTAACACTTAGGCAACGTTTATATTTTGTTTTGTCTCAACAAGGCACATAGTACGATATTTTTTTATGTGATTATTTACCTCTATCATTGCTGTCATTAGACAATCTACGTTTGCACATGCAACATATTCTTTGTGTATGTGCGTGTGTGTCCGTGTGTGTGTATGTGCGTGTGTGTGTGTGTGTGTGTGTGTGTGTGTGTGTGTGTGTGTGTGTGTGTGTGTGTGTGTGTGTGTGTGTGTGTGTGTGTGTGTATATGTGTATGTGTGTGTGTGTGTGTGTGTGTGCGCGTATGTGTGTGTGTGTGTGTGTGCGTGTGTGTGTGTGTGTGTGTGTGTGTGTGTGTGTGTGTGTGTGTGTGTGTGTGTGTGTGTGTGTGTGTGTGTGTGTGTGTGTGTGTGTGTGTGTGTGTGTGTGTGTGTGGGTGTGTGCGTGCGTGTGTGTGTGTGCGTGTAATGGGATGTGTGGATGTGGGTGTCAGTATGTGTCTGCACGAGCTCGAATATGTACTGTTGTATATAAAATCTTGCTCTGTGAAGAGCTCGTAATGATATCTGCAGTATAAAGACAAAGCATTTTCCTGAACCTTCTGAGAATCTAACTTGTTACTAATCTTAGAGTCTGACGATAGTGATAGTTTTCTAGCACATATGTTGAACATCTTGCTACACGACAAGACAAAGATATTAACGTATTTTGCAATGCAAATTTCTGCTAACTCCTCCATTCTCTTATTATACATTTCAGAAATACAAGAGGGGGTAATCTCCGCGTTGACAATATAGTCTTAGATACATCATGACGCTTGAAAAATACACATAGAAGAGAAATGGACTTCACCTAAAGCAGTCTGAATATTTGGTTCGAAAAGATATGTTGAAGAAAAAAATCTTGATGAATATCCTTGTTGTAAAGAATAATCTCTTCATTCTCCCTTTTTATTTTCTTTCACTTTCTCCGTGAAATATAAATCGTAACTTCCGCGACCTTATTTCGCAAAGTGTGAAAGATAGAAATAAGCCAAGCCGTCGATATATTTCTTGTTGAAATACGCTATCAGGACGAAGGGCTGTTAGCGATGATGAAGAGCTGGCTTCTCCTGACCTGAAAAGTGAGGAATGAGGACATCTGCAGGAAAGAACTCTTCTTCAGCTCTATTCAAACAATGAATATTTCACTTTCAGTTTCTCCCTTTCCTTATGCATTTGCCGAGATCTTATCTTTGAGGACTGTGCTCTACATTAAAAGACTTTAGTTAACCTCTTCTATACGATACCATCATGGTGAGTTATGACTGACATCAGATGATTTTATTCAGCTGAAGCTAACTCAACATCCAACTCACCCAAGCAGCAGGAAGTAAGAAACCCGTGATGGGGCAAAAGCTTGTCAGTTGCGACAAACCGCTCTTTTTTTTATTTTTGGGCCAATGTTGGGTCGCCTCCCCACCTGGCCAGGGCTGTCGAGACCCAGCCTGATATAGCCTACATCGGGTCCCGGGAATCGAACTTATAACCATTTGCTCATGAATTCGACACGGTATCCATTGGGCTACCGTGATGGTAACATGGGAAAAACATACAGGTCCTCTGACACTGCTCTGGTCATTTGGTGTTGGCTTCTCTCCAGCACATTTCTCCTTTGTTACCAAAGTTTTCCCGCAGGCCTTCTTCAACTTAGAATTTATACTTGTAAATAAACTTCGTTTTTAACATTGCACAACATACTTTTTTATCCAAAATTCCAGAAGTTGCCTATAACTAGCCCTATGCCACCTGTTTTCTAATATATATATATATATATATATATATATATGTTTTAGTTTTGTTATCTTGGAACTAACAGTGGAGACCTTGTTTTACGAGACGGACGTCACAGAGGATCATCTCCTTATTGTCAGTCTTTTAAATTGTCAACAACCTTACCTTCATCTGGAGGTGCAACCCTGATGGTCTGGCATTTCCCGGACCGTGTCAACTATAGTTCTATTCCATCCACCTTTTCAAATAGATAGAACTGACCATCAGCTGTTGTTCCTTTCCTCCTCTAGTATCCGCTGGGGACAAAGTTCAAAACTAATACATCACAGAAAACATGCCTCTTTGTCTATTATATCTTTGTATATAGAAAGCTGTGCTACCCTGAGGAACAGGGAAAGCAATAAGACTGTAAACGGCTCAGCAATGCGGTCGGCAGAGGCGGAGACGCTCACAGTAATTGCACGAGATTGTTGCCAGTAATTGCACAGGACTGCAAACGGTACTTGCAAAGCAGTGTAGTTGGGCGATTACGTCTCTGACAGAATCCCCAGGGCTACCATGGAATTGGAGCTCAGTTCTTCATGACCCTGAAGATTCCTAGCTATTGTCAGAAGTCTTCTTTTTGCACACGTCTTCGAAGTCCAAACAATAACTGGTGAATTATTTTGATTGGCCTTTTATCTGTGTCCCAGGTGCTAGCCAAAGAACTATAAGCATTAATTGTCATCCTTGTATTTGTCTTCTCCCCAAAAAATAAATATCGACATTATCATTTTCTCTTCAGCTCTAAAATTATTGTGGCAATTGGATAAAATACTGGAAATAATAAAGATATCTGTAATGACTTGGTAAAGTTGCCTACTGGATCATTTCAGTCGTCTGGTTGGGTTAGATGACTCGAATAATTGATGCACGAAGGTATTTCTGCTTTTCTTTCTCTTCTTTTCTTCATTTTCCTTTGCCTACCTCACTCGCCTCCTTGTATCACCTATTCATGTCCCTTACTCGACTTCCTGCTTATCCTTTTTTTTATCCATGACTCATATTACTGTCTCATCTTCCTCTTTCACCTTCCTCTTCTACATATTTCTCTCACATTCCTCCTACAATTTTCTCTTACATTTCTTTCTCATATTTCCATCTCGCATTCTTGTCTTATACGTCTGTCTTACTTTCCTGTCCTACATTTCTGTCCTACATTTCTGTCGTTATTTTTGTTCCATATTCCATCCTTTCCGTCTCGCTCATCCCCCTGCTCGAATCTGTCTGAGAGCCAGTGGAGTATCGCAGCAGACAAAAGGCCTCGCTGGCATTGCTGGTGTTTGTATTGGGGTTGGCTTTGGTGCTGATGCTGGAAGGGTGATGGCTGTAGCCCTTGTGAGGGAGGCGTTGGTGCTGGGGTTCGTGTTTAGGGTGTTGGTGATGGTGATGGTGATGGTGCTGGGATTGGTGGTGGTGCTGGTGTTGGTACCGATGTCATTAGTTGAAAGTCATAATAGTATTCCTTGGAATGGCTTTTGGTGTTCGAGATGATAATTGCATATTTGTTGTTGCTTTTGATACTTGGACACAAGAACTGTTCTTCTATCTACGTATATATAAATAAAATTATAGCTACAAGGTAAGTTGATTACCGTGGATGTAGCAAGTCAGATATATGGAAGAAAATCTGAGCATAAAAGAAGGAAACTTCAATTGTGGGGAGATAAATTGGGATTGTCACAAAGATGTACTACACCACTTACGTCCTTAGTTCCTTCAATTCGGTTACATTCTCCGTTAATTCTGTTCTGGATACTGGCTCATGATTTTATTTGGTTGTGGAACGGACACTATTCTCATTTTTTTTTTTAATCATCAAAGAAGTTCTTCAAATAAGGAATTATAGCACTGTAGCCAGTGATAAATAAACTATTTACCTAAAATTTGGATATTGCATGTTTGTGGATAGCATCTAATGTATTCATTAGGAAGAACAGCCCTGTAGTCAAAGTTCTTTCTGTTACGCTTCATAATTTTTGGTCTGAATAAAGCCAAACATATTTAACCCTGCTGTCGCAGTGCCATTAACTATGGAATTGTTTATTCTAGTTAGTATAAAGTCTGCCACGATTAACCGTGGCATAAGAACCTATTTCATAATCATTCTGACTACCGCCTTGTGATTATCCTCCGCGCAGGCAAACAATATGTTTAGTTGATGAGATAAAAAAAGAAACTCTAATTTAACATTTTCGTTCCGCGACCCGAGTGTAGGCGAGAATGCACGACTAGGGTGAAGTCAGGCATACAAAAGGTGTAAGGAAACATCCAGACGGGCATGTGGACGGAAGGCAAAGAGGTGGGACAAGGACGGAAGAAGTCAAGCAGACCACGGTGGTAGTTGGAACCAGACAAGGTCGCCTACAGCGCCAGCAAGGCTGCAGGACCTTTTGTCCCGGCTGCTTACGGGCGTGAACCCAGATGCCTGCAGCACTAGGAGAGGATAAACAGAAAGGGAAAAAATAAAGAGGATATAGGGATGGGAATAAGAAAAGGGGAGAGGACAAAGGGAGAACGAAAAGAGGTCACAAGAGGGGATGGGAGGAAAGAGGAGGAAGTAAAAGAGAAGAACAGGAAAAGGGAGAGCTCAAGAACAGAAGGGGGTAAAGGATGTATCGTGAGGAACACTACACGTAGGAAGAGAGAAGAGGGAGGGGAGAACAACAAGGGGAAGGGAATGTTAGAGACGTGGCTGACGGAGATAGAGTGAAGAAAGGGGGGCAAGGAAACAGGAAGGGGAAGAAACGCCACGCACAGAAAGAGCTGCAAGGAAAACAATATAAAGGAAGGAGAGGGGAATAGGAGAATAGGAACGGAGGAGACAATAGGACAAGGGGAAGTGGGGAAGAGTGAAAGAGGGGATGATTGAAAGAGGAAATGAGGGCAAGAGGGAATGAGGGCAAGAGGGAATGAGGGCAAAAGGGAATGAGGGCAAGAGGGAATGAGGGCAAGAGGGAATGAGGGCAAGAGGGAATGAGGGCAAGAGGGAATGAGGGCAAGAGGGAATATGGGCAAGAGGGAATGAGGGCAAGAGGGAATGAGGGCAAAAGGGAATGAGGGCAAGAGGGAATGAGGGCAAGAGGGAATGAGGGCAAGAGGGAATGAGGGCAAGAGGGAATGAGGGCAAGAGGTAATGAGGGCAAGAGGTAATGATGGCAAGAGGGAATGAGGGCAAGAGGGAATGAGGGCAAGAGGGAATGAGGGCAAGAAGGAATGAGGGCAAGAGGGAATGAGAGGAAGAGAGAACGAAGGGAATGTGGGAAATAAAGAGGAAAAAGGGGAAGAGAAAAAAAGAGAACGAGGAGATGAAGGAAAAAATGAAGAGGAGAAACGGAAGTAGTAGTAAATTTAAATGCGGATAACCAACATCTCTATTCTTGCAAAGAATATTGCGCTGAAGATGCTAAGTCATGGCGTTCACAAAAAGAGAGATTTGAAGATATCAAAAAGAGGAGCTAATAGAAAATGAAAATTATAAAAAATGCTAATAATAATAATGATTATAAGGGATTTGTCTCTCATCATAAAAGAGCGCAATATTACTCTGGTCTGTAGATGCACCACTAAAGTCCATGAAGTATTGAATGTATTGAATTTATGTGGTTAATAACCTAGACTGGGTTAGAGGGAGAAGGGGAAGAGGGAAACATTGAGAAGAAGAAACGAGAAACGAGAAAATGTGGCAAATAGAGAAGGGAGAGGTGAAATTGAGAGGAAGATGAACAAATAGAGGAAGAGGGAGAGGGCAAGGGAAAGAATAGGAATGAAAGAAGGGGAGAATAAGGGGGGGTGAGAGGGAGAGGATAAGGGAGAGGGAGGAGATGAAAGGATGGGTGAGAGGGAGGGCGAGAGTGAGGGAAGGGGCAGTGAGGGAAGGGGCAGTGAGGGAAGGGGGAGTGAGGAGAGGGGGGAGTGAGGGGAGGGGGGAGTGAGGGGGAGAGGATAGGGGAAAGGGAAGAGAAGGAGGATAGAGGGAGAGGGAGGGGTAAAAGGAGGGGTAGAGGGAGAGGTAGAGGGAGATGGAGAGGTAGAGGGAGAGGTAGAGGGAGAGGGAGGGGGAGAGGGAGGAGGAAAGGGGAGAGGGAGACAGGGAGGCGGAGAGGAAGGAGAGAGGGAGGTTAGTAGGGAGGCGGAGAGGGAGGGGCGGACGGAGAGGGGGGAAGGTAAGGGGAGGGAGGATGATAGAAGGGAAGGATAGAGGGAAGGGGAGAGGGAAACGAGGGGAGGGAGACGGGGGGAGGGAGAGGGGACAAGGAGAGGCGGGGGACAGAGGGAAAGATTTAATAATGGATTCGTTGAAAGCCAATCAAAGAAAATGGGAGTCAAAACAAATGTTGACAATTAATATCGTCCACTGAGCAAAAATGAGGAACGAATGGACAGGAACACAGACGAAAGTGAGAGTGAGAAGGAGAGCTCGAGTGAGAGTGAGAGAGTGTGGGAGAGTGAGAGTGAGAGTGGGAGGAGGGATTCGATAGAGGTAGAGAGTGGATTGCAGAAGAGGAGACACCAAGAGGAGGGGTAAGGGTGGGAATGTAAATAGAAGAAGAGAAAGTGACAGGGACTGCGAAATGGACAGAAGATAAAATCAAAGACAAAAGTGTGGAATGAAGATGAACGTCAATAGAAAGGGCGCTGGGAAAGGATATATAGACAGAAGGAAAAAAGAAAAGAAAAGCATACTCGTGCTGTACTGTAGGGAAAATAGGAATAGAAAGGGAGCCGGATTGATAAAAAATAGATAAATAAAATCTTCACAAAAAAATTATTATCAACAAAGGTAAGGAGGAACAGGAGAAGGAAGGATAAATGAAATTTTGAAATAAAATAAAGGATTGGAGGATGGTATTGGAAGAATGAAATGATAAATAGAGATACATATGTGTTTAGAGATAGAGTACGCGAAGCTGATGTGGGGAAAGGGAGCAGAAGTGTGAGAAGGAGAACGAGAAAAAGGAAAAAGTGGAGGAAGAGGAGGAGGGGAGGAAGAGGAGGATGAGGACGAGGAGGAGGATGGAGGAGAATGAGGAGGAGAAGGAGGAGGAGAAGCAGGAGGAGAAGGAGGAAAGGAGAAGGAGGGGAGAAGGAGAAAGAGGAGGAAGAGGAGAAAGGGAGGAAGAGGTGATACAAGAGGAGAATGAAAAGTGGGGGAGGAAGATAAGGAGGAAGAGGAGAGAAACGAAGAAAATAAAGAGGAAAAGGAGGAGAAGTGGGAAGAGGAGGATAAAAAGAAGAGGAAGAAGAGAAAGAGGATGAGGAGAAAGAGGATGAATAAGATGAGGACGAAAAGAGGAAGGGGAAAGGAGGAGGACGAGGAGAAGCTGGAGGATCATAAGAAAGATTGGAAGAAATGGAACAAGAGGATAAAAGGAAAGATGAGTTTGTTAACAGGAGAATGGGAAAAAGGACGCAAAAAAAGAAAAAAAGTGAAATATTGTGAATATCGACGCTCTGAAAGGGAGTCGTTGGCGGTGGAAAAAAAAAACGTGTACGAAAAAGGAAATGGGACAACAAAGCATACAGGAATAGAATGGAACACATAAGGCAGAGGGCCGAGAGACGAAGAGGGGGGAGGAGGAGGACGAAGACGAGGACAAGGAGGAAGATAAATAAGGAGGCGAGTCAGTGGGGATGATTCATATTCGAAATAGGATTAGAACCACGGAAAAGGAGGACGAGGAGGAATTTGAGAAGGAGGATCAAAGGAGGAAGAGGAGAGTGATTTGGAAGGAAAGGACAAAGAATAAAGCGGAGCAGAGTAAGAGCAAGAGAGAGAAGGAGAAAGATGAGGATAAAGGCAAAAAAATATAAAGGAGAAGAAGGATGAGAAGAGGGTGAATGGAAAGGGGAAAAAAGAACTGGAAGAGGGAGAGATAGGGAAATAGGAAGATGAGAAGGAAAAGAAAGAACAATATGAACAGGAAGAAAAAAGTGAAGATAGGAAGGAGGAGGAAAAGGAGTTAGAGGAAGAGTAGGAGGAGAAGGAGAAGGAGGAGGAGAAGAATGAAAAGGAAAAGGAAAAGGTAAAGGAAAAGGAAAAGGAAAAGGAGAAGTAGGAGGAGGAGAAGATGGAGAAGGAGGAGGAGGAAGAAGAGGAAGGGGAACAACAGAAGATTTTGGTAGAGAAAGACAAAGAATAGAAATAGAAGGAGAACAATGTAAGGAAATGAAGTAGAAGGAAGCTAAAATGAAGAAAAGGGGAAAGAGAAAAGGGAGGAGGAAAGGATAAGGAGAAGGGAGAGGAGGAAGGAAAAACAAGGAGGAGGGAAAGAGGAAAAAAGCGAAGGAGGAAAGAACAGGACTTAGGTAGAGGAGGAAAAGGAGTGAGGGAGTTCCTCTAGAATATATTTGATCCTTTTAAAATGCTTTGCCTCACGACATAGGTCTTGTCTTAAACAGAAGGATTAAAAGTTAGAAGCTTAAATTAGCAGCAGAGCATAGTTTACGCTTTCTGAAAATTAGTTATCATAATGCACCTAAACCTATTTTTTAAACTATATACTTATTTTTTCAACTTATCTAGCAAAGACTAAATACTTTGCATACATTCAATCCTTAGAATATGCTCGTTCTTAAAGACTTCTTCATTGTATTAATGATACATACATACATATACCAAGGCTTTTTCCCCCTTACTAGGGAGGTAGCCAAAAAGGAAAAGGCATAAAATCATTCCCACCCATTCCATCCCTGAAAACACTCCACACCCCTCCACCCTCCCACCCATCTTAGCACCTCCAAGATGACGGGTCATCCCAGCACCCTGTCCACAGCCCTGGGTCAGAAGCAGTGTCGCAAGACACAGCACATCCACAGCAAGGCCGCGTCATTAAATCGGCGACCCCCCCACTCCGTCTCCCCATATAAGGGAGAGGACGGGGAGTAAAAGCAAAGTATTAATGATATTATTCCATAATGTTATCTTCAAAGCCAACATGGTGCAGAAAATTGTTGCCATATGGTCCAACTTGGACAGTACCATTGACTCCCTGAGGAGTCACGTTTTAAAATATTCTTTATAAATTACCTACACGATTATTTTAACTTTAAATTGTTTTAAGATACAGATATCGATAGAAACTACTTGTCTATGAAGCAAAATGATAATTTTCTAAAATTTCATGACAATTCTTATGACTTGAATTTTCAGCGATTTTGCATATTTTACCCTTACACATTATTTCATTTTTGAAAAATAGTAAATGTCACCTTACACATTTATTACCCTCTAAATTAAAAATAACATATATTCCTCTTAAAAAAAAAATATGTGCTACAATTGTTTTCTTAAAAGCTGATTTTATTCAAATTATTTTTTCCTAGTGACTCCCGATGGAGTCAATGGGACTTAGGGGTATAGATGTATACAATATATTGTTGATTATTGACATAAAGAAATAAAAGCATCAACAATAATAACATACTCTGAAGTTCAATGGGGGAAATTATAATTTCACCTTTGCTCTACTGTATGTAGACTGGGTACACACACACACACACACACACACACACACATGCACACACACATACACACACTCACCAAAACACTCGTGCGCACACACACACATCTTACATATTATATATATATATATATATATATATATATATATATAAACACATTCATATACATATACTAATACATAACATGCACATATAATTTAGACTGGTTGCACGCACGCACGCACGCACGTGCGCGCGTGAGTGCACCACACACACACACACACACACACACACACACACACACACACGCACGCACGCACTTGCATACACACACTTGCATACACACCCATACACATACATCTTGCACATATATACAAAACAAACACATGGATATACATGGACTAATACATAACACCCGCACACATAGAACATGGTATGTACAGTACACACGCACACACTCCCCTACCCAATCCTTTCACTGTAGACCGAGTTATGCGCAGGTTTGAACATGCATGACTTAAAGTAGCTTGCAGTATAATGAAGTGAACCTGATGAAACATGTTGAAGTGGTGACACTAATGGGGTTGTGCAAAGCACACTTGACATTAATCTATCCTTGACAGACAGCTGAGATGGACCCAAAGTCTTTCTATTCCAAGAAAATTATTCATCACAAATTTCTCCGTGATGCCGTAGAAAGCCTTGCAGATGAAAATATCAAGACAGCAGATATTGTTATTACAGGTAAGATTTATTACTACAAAGATTCTTGAATTCAACACACAGGATATATACACATACAAACATAGACAGACATGCACATGCACACACATGCGCGCATGCACACACATACACACAGTCACGATGATTCCTTGAATCATAAAGGCACTTATAATATACATTGTTATCATGTTTTCTTTGCATATATAGTAGTTTTTTTATTGAATATAATCTAATGTTTGACATTTGTTTCCATTTATAGGCATTCCAGAGGGTGGAATCGGAAGTGATGAAGGAGATGTAAATGATGATGATCTTCTTGAGCCTTCTGGTATTCCAGATGAAATAGCTGCTGAAGTAGATACTGTGATTCCTGTAGATGATGATGAAGAAATGGAAGACATAGAAGAAACTAAAAGAAGGGATAAACTTCGCTGGATGAAGAAAAACATTGAAAGGAAAGATATGGAATCGGAAAGTGGAAAAGAGCGTGAATATGCTTCTAAGAAACTCTCTCAGAATTTTCCAGCGCTATCTTCTTCAAATGAATGGGATATTTTCATAAAGGTCTTTAAAGGTCTTATTGAACTCCTTGTGCATGAAACTAATCGATATGCAAAACATGACAAGAATTGCCAAAGCTTTGAAGTTACATTAGAAGAAATGATGAATTTCATAGGACTCTTGTTCTTATCAGGATATAATATCAGATCAAGTGAGAAGGATTATTGGAGCAAGGCACAAGATCTTGAATGCCCTATCTTTGCTGCAACTATGAGCAGAAATAGGTTTCAGGAAATCAAGAAGTTTCTTCATTGTGCTGATAATGCAAACCTTGGTAATGAGAAAATGGCTAAAGTGAAACCTTTATATGATCTTTTGAATGAAAACCTTAGGCAATTTGGAATTCTTCATGAAATTCTGAGTATTGACGAATCTATGACGCCTTATTATGGACGTCATTCCTGCAAGCAATTCATCAGACAAAAGCCAATAAGATTTGGATTCAAATCATGGATCATGGCCAGTTCAACTGGGATGCCCTATTATGTAAAGATCTATGAAGGTAAATCAGAAAACCAGTCGTCCAAGGAACCTTTAGGAAGTAGAGTAATCCGGGAATGCATTTCTGCTTGCACTGAACCTAATAAGCACAGGTTTTATTTTGACAATTTCTTTACCTCATATGACATAGTCATAGATCTGAAAGAAAAGGAAATAAATGCCACTGGTACAATCCGATCAAACAGAACAAAGCACTGTCCAATACCGACTGCAAAAGATATGAAAAAGAACCCAAGAGGATCCTATGACTATCGATCAAAGGGAAATGTTGAAATCGTTACTTGGAACGATAATGCTGTTGTTACTCTTTGCAGTAACTGTGAGGGTCTAAATCCGATTGGCATGGCAAAACGGTGGCAAAAAGGTGTAGGAAGAGTGAACATTGAACAACCTTTCATAGTAAAAGCATATAATAAAGGCATGGGCGGTGTCGACTTATTCGACAGAGGTTTGTCAGATTTTCGTCCTGCAATCAGAGGTAAAAAGTGGTATTTTCCTCTTATAATTGCTGCTCTGAACACATGGATGGTGTTTTGCTGGCGTCTTTATGAAATCAGCACAGGAACGACAATTCCTAACAAAGAAAATCGACGGTCTATTGCTCAGATCCTTGTCAATAGAACAAAGCCTGAAAGGATGCATTCAAAAACCCTAAGGTCAGGCCCAAAAGGATGCAAAGCTCTCTCACCAAGGGAAGTAAGGACAGACATCACTAAACATCATACTGAATCTCTACCAACTTCAAGAAGATGCTTTGTGTGTAAGAAGAATGGGAAAATTCAGTGCACAAAATGTAAGGTCACCCTTCATCTGAAGTCATGCTGGCAAATATTTCACGAAAAATAGAATTTTGCTGTATGCATACCCTTTTCTGCTGTACAGTTATGCACAAATCCTTTATTATGTTCTTAGATTTTATGTATTTTTTATGTATTCCATATGAAATGTTTCCTTTAGTATATACTCAGCACAGGAACTTTGTATTTTTGTATATTCATTTGTTTACTTGCTTTCTTTACATTAGTTGTGCTTCCACTCATGATTGTACAAGCATGTGTTCATATGCTTATAATTCAAAGAGATTTACTTATTTGTCAAATAAAGTAAATTTGAAATTGACCATTTTCATTTACTCCTTATACCCTTAAGACCCATTGACTCCCTAGGGAGTCACACCTGTATATTCCATGAAAATACAAATAATAAAACAATTCCAGTAACAGGTAATCAAACATATCAAAAACTCTGCAGGAATTAAGTTGATCAAAAATCAAAACATAATAAAGCACATTGGTACCAGCTGGGTTAAGTCAAGTTGTAGTCACTTACACACAATAAACATTGATGGCTACATTCAGTTACATCGTCTTGCTTGCGGCAGTTATCATTCAATGAAAACAGAAAAACAGAGTCAAACATAGACAGAGACACAAACAGGGGCACAGACAGACAGACACAGACAGACACAAATAGAGACACAGAGTCAGACCGAGAGAGATAGACACAGAGACAAAAACAGACCGAGACAGACATAGATAGACAGATAGACAGAGACACAGACAGACAGTGTAGATTTAGATTGGTTTTCGTCGACTTTGAAGGAAAAAGTCGAACAGCCGAAGAACTTTAAGATCTAAGAAATGATGACGACTTTACTAGGTAACCAATTCTTCAGCTTCATTCCTTGGGCACTAAAGGATTATGTATGGGGCTTCTAATGTGAGCATTAGTAGGTTCAGTTTGATCATAAACGATATATTGCGTCCTAAGAAGTATCACAGGGGATGATATTGAAGAGGGATAACATCATTAGGAATCCAAGCTCTTCTAATACGAGGAAATGTAAGCCAAATTGAATGGGATGATATGAATGAGCAAGATGTAATCTAAAAAGAAAAGACAGTGCAATAAGTGATATTATACAATCCTGGTCAATTATAGTATTTGAAGGACGATTTGAAACAAGATAATATAATAATACTAAGGAGTAGGGTTTTACAATTAAGGATAGCGAGAAAAAATATGTAATTGGGAAGTGAAGAGGTATGACTATCAGGGTAAATTTGATAGGTTCTTCCATTGTGGAAGGGCTGTCCAAGTTTGTTGTTTGGAGTTCGAACGACGTGACGTCATGTCGTTGAACACCAGGTACTGAGTCGTGGATTTGAATTTATTACAAATTAAAGTTCAATAAGAATTTAGATTACAATACATTTAGAACTACATTGCTCAAAATATTCTATTAGGTTAAATATCAATTACATGTGCAATTAAATCAATTTCATGCCAAATTACAAATAAAGGCATAACTAGGATGAAAAAAGAAAGTAATTATTAATCACTCCAAATTTAAAAAATCCCTAAAAACATGTTGTGTCACAATCGAAGAACAAGATGCTCGAGTCGTTGAAATACGTCATCAAACTGGACGAGCTTAAAGTGGAGCGTCAGGAAACATAGGATACAAAGCAACGTGGCCCACGATGGGTCAGTGGTTGCACGAGTGTCTGGTAACCGTGTGGGGATTCTGAGCGTATGTTCGAATCCTGGCCACGGTGCAGAGGTTAGGAAGGGCATCTCCTCTGTGTAATGTCCCCCAACAGCTGATCACCTCGATACTGAGGCGATCTCCACTTCCTTAGGGTATCGTCACTGCAGTGGCATACTACGTTCATGAATTGTTCTAGGCAACCTACAAGGCTGAGGTCCGGCAAACTACGAAAATAGATATGCAAAACAAATTCTTTCATTCAAAGATAGACCGAGGTTATTCGTTTGTGCGTTTTCTTTCCACATGATAAGGAGGGTAATGGCCACTGGGTGAGTAGTGATTAGGAGAGATGGGGACCGGAGAAGCTCATTAAGTCTTTAGGCTAGCCACATTAGCTACAATCATTGGTTATCATCTGACCTGGGAGGGGGAAGCAGGGGAATGAGACCATCATCTCCAACTTAAATCATGTGCTGAAATTTAACACAAAAACAAAAACATCATAAGAGAAATTTGAAAGAGGGGAGGAAAACAGATTGTGTCTATGGGAAAGGGGATTAATAGAGAGGGAACGTGGTTTAAAAGGCTTCCATTCCTGAACATAGGCTGCAGACCACGCTACATAAAGCAAGACTGAACGAAAAAGTTTATGACTGTCTAACTGGCAACAGCGTCCATTAAACTCTTCCGTATCAACGACATTTTTCCTCTCAATCTGTCCAGTCCCAAACTGTTTGTTCATGTGACACCTCGAGAGCGCAGGAATTATAGAATATTTGACACTTCTTCTGGGTATAGAGACTCTTCAATTTACGAACAAGTTACGTCCCGAACGGCCGTTCGTATCTCGAAATGTTCATTTGTCCTTATTCAACGTAACTTCAAAGGTACTAAAATCAACACGCATAAGCACCGAAATCAAAACATGTTTTCATATCCTAAAACACATTAATAATAATACATTAAACTAGAAATATATAACACTAATACCTTAATGTTGGACTTCTTACATTTGAAGCTAGTAAAGCAGACATGAGGCTTCGTTCGTATGTCTAAAAGTTCGTAAGTCGAATGCTCGTAAGCAGAGGAACCTCTGTACCTTCTTCTTTATTCTGGCTGCCATTAGGCTTTCTTGTTTCACTTCGGTAAGAAAGGGGTTATCAGCTTCGGGTTTTTTTTGTTTTTTTTTAGGTCAGTACCATTGTGAAAGGATCTCGACTCTTCTAGAGTGGTTTTGTCTGCCTTTACTAACCGCTTCATCAAGGTGGTGACTTTACGATTTTTATCTTGGCTACTATCAAACAATTTTATTTAGCTGAGAGATCACCGTATAATAATGAGAGATAGAACGTTACGTAAAGATCAATAGCAACTATGCGAATGGAACAATGGTGGGGAGAGTCACAGTAAGAACTGAGGTTTATCAAGGAACAGGAAAACGAGGAGCTTAGTCAGCAAGGAGGGAGGAGAGGAGTAGAGGAGTACGGGAGTAAAGGAATGAAGGAGTCGGGAATGGGGTAAATCCAGTAGGAGAATATGAACTGGCAGAATACGTATAAAGAGGAAGGAATACAAAACCAAGTAGCTTCCAGAACATGGATTTCCCTGCAAGGCACTGCCTTGCTTGACGGGAAAAGGGCCTACGAAGAGCATAGCAGGAGGGCGGAGAAGTGGAGGGAAGGTCCTGTTTCACCAACGAAGTGGGCTGGACTAAAGATATGGAAGACGTTAGCAAGGGCGTAGGAGGGCGAGGGCGGAGAGTGGAGAGATAGTGACTCTCTACATGCAGTAAGTACCGAAGTCGCTGGGAAGGGGGCCTTTCGGAAAGGTCACCAAGACAGGCGAAGAAGCTCCATGAAGGAGTCGTTGAAGATGGCGAAGGAGGAGTGCGTTACCAAAACAGCTGAGGAAGCACCACTGAGGAGAGTGGCAGAGCGTGTAAGGGAAGGATATTCCATTTCCTTATCTTCCCCTAGAGGATACTAAGGAGAGGGAAAGGGAAGGAAAGGAAGGGGAAAGGAGATTAGTGGAAGGGAAGAAAAGAAAGGGGGAGACAGAATTCAGGAAATAGGAAGATAATAAGAAGATTAAGGAATGGTGGACAGAAGGAACGAATATAAAGGGGAGATATGGACAACAGTAAAGAGAGGGGACGGAGAGCAAAACAAAGAGACTAATAAGATGAGAAAGGAGAGAGGAAGGGGAGAGAGAACAGAAAGAGAAGAGCGAGAGGAGAAAGGGGAATGAGAAGAGAGATGAAGAGATAAAATTGTATGATCTTAGGAAAAGACAAGGTGGCAGGAGAGGAGAGAGTAGAGAGAATAGGAAGACAGGGTAATGAAAAAGGGGGGAAGGGAGAGAAAAGGAGGGGAGGGTAGAGAGAGGAGAAGAGAAGAAAGGACAGGGAGAGTGAGGGGAAGAGAGGTGAAGGATGGGGAAGGAAGAGAAGTAATAGGAATGAAAATTAAGGAAGAAAAAACAAATGAACTAAAAGTGATGACAGAAAGGGGAAGGGAAGGGAAGGTTGGGGAAGTGCAAGGGGGAAGAATGGTAATAGAAAGGCCAGGCGCTGTGGGAAAGGGATGGCTGGGAAGTCGTGGAAACAGGAAAGGAGAGGAGTAAACTAAAGAGAAGTATAAAAAATAGAAAACAAGAAGAGAATAGGAGGAGGAGGAGAAGGAGGAGGAGGAGGAGGAGGTGAAGGAGGAGGAGGAGGGGGAGGTGGTGGAGGAGCAGCAGCAGCGGCAGCAGCAGCAGCAGCAGGAGAAGGAGGAGAAGGAGGAGGAGGAGGAGGAGATGGAGAAGGAGGACGAGGAGGTGGAGAAGGAGGAGGAGGATGAGTAGGAGAAATAGAAGGAGGAGCAGCGGCAGTAGAAGGAGGAGGAGGAGGAGGAGGAGGAAGAGGAGGAGGAGGAGGAGGAGGAGGAGGAAGAGGAGGAGGAGGAGGAGGAGGAAGAGGAGGAGAAGGAGAAGGAGGAGGAACTGTAAATACCAGGTCAGAAAACTCAGCCTCTAAGTGACCTTTCTGGAGTACAAACTAGGTCAGCTCTAACAAGATATTGAAGGAATTTTTTATCCAGAGAAGTGTCGAACATTTTGTCCGATATTTAGGAAGAATTGTGTCAAAGGGTATTAAATCTGTTATTGGACACCTGATGGCTCGTGACGGGAGGTGTCTCAGGGATCAAGGAGTCTGCTTTCATAGCTTCTGAGTATTAAAGAGTCGCATATTATAAGTCTTATGAATTCCTAGCGCTTAGAATTTTCACTTTTTACTGATTAGCTGATATGCTTTTTCTCGGTGTCGTTCCTATACGTATTATTTTTTGTTTTCTTGTTTTGCCTGTGTGTGTGTGTGTGTGTGTGTGTGTGTGTGTGTGTGTGTGTGTGTGTGTGTGTGTGTGTGTGTGTGTGTGTGTGTGTGTGTGTGTGTGTGTGTGTGTGTGTGTGTGTGTGTGTGCGTGTGTGTGTGTGTATGTGTTTGTGTGTCTGTGTTTTGACAGACGCCAGACACTTCTATACAGCCTTGGGCAGGACCTTGGGAGTATGTCATCTCTACCTCTTGTATTCACCCAAACGTCGAAACCAAGAACTTGATGGAACAATACTTCAACGTATTCAAATTTCCAACTAGAAAATATTCACTTGATATACTTCACACTCGTCTTCCTCATCTTTCTTCTCCTTCTCCTCTTCTTCTCTTTATTTTTACTCCTCCTACTTGTCTTCTTCTCCTGCTAGGAGTGGAAAAAAGGATAAAAAAGATGAGAATGAAAAAGAGAAAATCAAAAGTAAGCAGTAAATTGTATCAGTGTTTTTGGAACCGCTTTATTAGTTAACATTTGATTGCAATTATCTATAATAAAAAGAGACCTACGAAAAGAAAAGGTCGGACACAGAAAATAAAGATATGAACAGACATTGGCAAGCAAACAATTAGAGATATTTTTCTCTATTCCTTGGAGTTTTTTTCAAAATAAATCTTATATTTTTGAATTGTACAACATCCTATCGACTTCCAGGAAGGTTTTTTTAATGCAATAACTACGTAATTGCTGTGATTGGCTTTGCCTTCTTCTATATAAAATTACCTTAAATCGCTTATTTCTCGTATAATTGAACCTCACAACCCCAATCAAAGTGGGAAGTGAAAAACCTATTGTTGGACAAAGCCCTTTCAATTGCAGTAAGCATTTTTTTTTTAAGCCGATGTTTGGGTCGCCTCCCCGCCTGGCCAGGGCTATCGAGAACGAACGCAAGAAGCACGCAGCGTGTTCCGGGGATCGAGCTCATGACTACCTGCTCATGAGTTCGAGATTGTATTCACTGGGCTATTACGTAACTAGAAATACTGTGTTCATCCACTTCTGCCCAACCCTGAGCGAATCTAGCGTTGCTCTGCCTTGATGCAGAGTTTCCAGCGGAGTAATTCATATCAAGAATTTGAGTGACTCACACCATGAGGCTTTTAGGGGCGGCCAAGGTATACAACTTCCACAACAAATGAAAGTCATCGCTAGCTATGAGACTGGAATGCATGTCCCAAATTATATAATATTACTACACAGGAACATGATCTATTCTTGTACTTCAATATCCATGAGAATAATGAGCTTATGAAACCCTTAGTACTTCAGGAAACTGTCATATTACATCCTAAAAAATAAACAATCGAATCAATGAACCAAACAATAAACAAATAAACAAGTAAATAAAGATACATTAGTAAACAATATATGAACAAATAAGAAAATTATTATATGAATGAATAAATAAATCAATAAATACACATAGATAAATAAATATGTATGTAAATAAATAGATCAATGAATCGATAGATAACAACAAAATCTGGTAAAATAAAATAAAATTATAGAACAAAGTAAAGCCTATAGGACAATGCAACTGCACGACAACAGACAACCAATAGCAACACTACACTTGTTCTCAAGTAGGCCAGATGTCAAATACATAATGCAAAGATGCAACGAGTCTATGAATATATCTAGGACGGGAAGGAGAGAGTGAAGACAGAGTGCAAGAAGCGAGAAGGGGAGTAGGAGGAGAAGAGGAAGAGGAGAGGAGGAAAAGAGGAGGACCGGAGAAGGAGAGGAGGGAGAACGTGAAGACAAGGGAGGACGAGAGAAGGGAGGGCGAGAGAAGAGAGAACGAGAGGAGAAGAAGGACAAGACGGGAGGAGGAGAAGGAGAAAACGAGAGGAGGAGAAGAAGGAGGAGGAAGAAATGACAGAGGAAGAAGAGGTGAGGTAAATAATAAGAGAGGGCAGCCTGGTTTGCAAACCTATAAAAGAGTTTATCCCTTTTGCTACTGAAGGAGTGCCAACAAGATGAACAAAGTCACCTCGGGTAATCAAACCTGAATCAAGTGCCACTTGGCACAAAAAAGATTAATCGAGGTCGGATGTGCCACAAGAATGGCACTAAGAACAGAAGAGGTTAAAGAACTCGCGCTTCCAGACAAGAAGGCGGAGGTGGAGGACACATAGTCGATGATTTCCAGCAGCTGTACTTATGGCTGGAATCAAGAGGGAGAAGCAGAGAGAAGGAACCTTCATGTTTACTGTGAAGGCTGGTGTAACACAGGCAAGCACATGGAAGGGTGAGGAGAAGAGAGGGTAAAAGAAAGAGGAGGAAGAGTAGGAGTAGAAGTAGTAGCAGGAAGAGGGAGAGGAGGAGAAGAAGGAGGAAGAGTAGGGGTAGAAGTAGTAGCAGGAAGAGGAAGAGGAGGAAGAGTAGGAGGAGGAGCAGGAGGAGGAGCAGGAGGAGGAGGAGGAGGTCGAGGAATAGAAAGACCACAAAAAAGTAAGGGAATGAATAAGAGGAAATGGAGGAGAAAAGGGAAAGTAGAGTAAGACTAAAGAAGAGTAGAGAAGAAAGTAGAAAGAAAATAGGAAGAAATAAAAAGACGGAAGGAGTAAGGAGGAAGATGGAACGTGGAAAGAGGGAAGAGGAAAGAGGAGAAGGACGTATGATAAAAAGGGGAAGTAGGACAATGAGAAGATAGACGAGGAGGAAGGGGAGGTGGAGACTAAAAGGAGAAGAAGACAAATGGGAGGAGGAAGAAGAGTAGGACAAGGAGGTAAAAAGTGGAGAAAGGGGAAGAGGAGAGTAGATGGGAAGAAGAGGACAAGCATGAAGAGGAGGAGAAGAAAGGGAAGAACAAGAGAAGGAAAAGGAAGAAGAGGAAGCCGAGAAGGAAAATGAAAAAGAGGAAGACGAATATAAGGAGGAAAAAGGGAAAGACAAATGAAATAGGAGGAGGACGAGAAGTAGAAGGAAGAGTAAGAGAGGGAGAATGAAAGAGGAGTAAGAGGAAGAGGAAGAAGAGGAGGAGGAAGAAGAGGAGGAGGAACAAGAGGAGGGAGAGGAGGGAGAGGAGGAGGGAGAGGAGGAATGAGAAAAGGTAGAAGGTAGTGCTGAGGGTTTGAGAGAGGAGATGAAGAAGTATCTGACGAGTTAATAAACAGATGGACAGGTCGTTAAATAGATAAAAGGAATTTACGGTCCTTTTCTTTCCGATAACGTAACGAAAAACTCTCACACACACAAACACATATATAACGAACGCACACGCACGAAGAAAAACACATACGAACACAAACACAAACACACACACACACACACACACACACACACACACACACACACACACACACACACACACACACACACACACACACACACACACACACACACAATATATATATATATATAAATATATATATATATATATATATATATATATATATATATATATATATATATACTAGCACACACACACACACACACACACACACACACACACACACACACACACACACACACACACACACACACACACACACACACACACACACACACACACACACACACACACACACACACACACACAAACACACACACACCTACATTCATTCACACATACACTCACAGTCGCCTGTGTGTCTATGTAAGCGAAGCAAGAGCTGAGGATGAAGGCTATTACATCATGTCAAAAAACTTTAGGAAGTGAGTGGCTACATTTCGGAGTTTTATGGAGAAAAACGTAATTATGCTCATGGAAGGTGGAGGTGGGGGGTTAAGTAGTTGGAGGAAGGAAGAGAGGGAGGAGAAGGGAGGAGGGAGGGAGGACAAAAGGGAGAGGGCTAAAGACAATGGAGGGACACGGAGTATGAAAATTGAGGTGCTCGAGAGTATTTGGCAGAGCAG
>NC_134793.1:2724715-2727215 GCF_046742065.1 Oratosquilla oratoria
GGCAATGGTGCTGGTGGTGATTAATGATGGTAGTAATGTCAGAGATAGTCTTTAATAGACAATAAGCTAGTGATAATAGAAAAGATGATTGTGAAGGAAGTTAATGGTGATGTGGAAAAGGAAAAAGAGGAAGATTAAAAGGAAGAGAAACGCGAAGAAGAAGAGGGACAAATGGAATTGAAGTTGGTCCTGAGATGAACGATGAAGTGGAAATGGGAGTGGAGGTGACGGTGGAAGAGGTGTGGAGGATGGAATTGGGTTTTAAGCGAAGACAGTGTTGATGGATATGAAGATGGTGACGACAATGAGTGTGGTGACAATGGTGGCAGAGTCGAAGACGGACACGGTGATAGCGGCTACCTTGATGGACATGGTGGAATTGGAAAAATTCCTGATGTCATGGTGTTGGTATGTACATAGGTGTTGGTAAAGGTCACACACACACACCCACACACACACACCCACACCCACACACACACACACACACACACATATATATATATATATATATATATATATATATATATATATATATATATATATTTATATATATTCTTAGATTCTTGTTTTGTTCTTGTTTTTTCGTCGTTATTCCGTTCTTTGAGACCTTTGTTGTTAATGATGATTTGTTTTGCTATTTTTATTCCCTTTGTTGTTGTTGTTTAAGCTAGAGAGGGAGTGGGAGAATGAGAGGGAGAAGAAGAGGGAGAGTGAAGAAGAGACTACGAGAGAGAGAGAGAGAGAGAGAGAGAGAGAGAGAGAGAGAGAGAGAGAGAGAGAGAGAGAGAGAGAGAGAGAGAGAGAGAGAGAGAGAGAGAGAGAGAGAGAGAGAGAGAGAGAGAGAGAGAGGGTTGAAGTCGAGTCTTGTTTTCGGTTCGATTCCGACAGTGAGATTGGATTGTGTTAGGGTCGGGTGGAAGAGAGCGCGGAGTGTTATGGTGAGAAGAGTAAGGGTGAGGGTGAGGGGAAGATGAGGATATGGGTGAGGTTGATACTAAAGATGAGTGCGAGTGTGAGGGCGAGTGAGCATGAGAGTGAGTGTGAGTTTGAGTTTGAGTGTGAGAGTGAGAATGAGAGTGAGAGTGTAAGGGTGAGTATGGGTGACTGAGGGAGAGTGCGGGTGAGGTTGAGGGTAAGTATTAGGATAAGGGAGTTTCTGTTGAGGTTGAGTGCGGGAGTCATGAGTGATGAGAATGAAGGCGAGAATAGTCGGTGAGAGTGACCGTGGGTGGAGCGGGTAACGGAGGATGAAACTCTAGACATTGAAGAATGGTTCCCCAAACTGGGAAGAGAAGTTTACCTTGTCAGGAAAAGGAAATCTAACCTCAGAGCTCTGAGGCGGTGTGAGTTAAGACTAATTATCCTTATTAGGATCAAAGTAACCTTGAAGGAGGGTTAGGGAGATGGCTGAGTGCCACTTGAAGCCAATTCTGGCGCTGTCTTGAAGACGAATTTAGTGAAATGACAACTAGATTTCTGAGCGGTAAGAAGATCAGATTTCCAAGTAACGGCAAGGTTTAAAACATTAGGTATTTTACTGTATTTAGAAAAAAAAATAGTTCCTATTTCGAGCCTATGCCATGGAAGACTTCGTCGATCTTTCTGTCTTAAAGAACTGATCAGACACGTTAATGGGCTGAGGGACAGTCTGACATATGTGAGAGGGAACAATATCAAAGAGCAGAAGTCGAAGAACCTATCGGGTTCGGTGACAATCAAGAAACCTGTTGGCTTCGGTGACGAAACAGGAAAAGAAAAGACTTATTTTGACAGTTGGAGAAGAATTTGGAACAAGAGGAGGAGAATAAAAGCCAAGAGTCAGAAGAGTGTCATGAAGAATGGGACCCCTGAATAAAAGAAGCACGAAATATGAAAAAAATAAAATAAAATAAAATAAAAATAAAGTGAAAGGCCTTACCAGTAGAAATTGCGAGTCAAACTTATATGTAATTCTATTAAATGAATAAATAAATGAATAAATGAATAAATAAATGAATAAATAAATAAATAAATAAATAAATAAACAAGTAGATAAATGAATAAATAAATAAATAAATAAATGAAATAAATTAAAGTCAAAGAAAAAGTAAAAGTAAAATAAAGTAAGATATAGTAGAGTAAATTGCGATGAGCTACAATAAAAGTAAAATAGAATAAAACAAGATAAGATGAGGTGAAATAAGATCAAGCAAAATATTAACATAATAATAATAATGGTGCTGGAAAAATCATTTGTAGTACGAAAACAATATAGGTACATATTTCAGCACACACTAACTCTAAGCTCACAATGAGACGCAGCGAACACAGGAGACACAGGCGACACAGGCAACGATGCACAGAGCAAAGGCAGACTTCCTGCTGCTGAATTGAAGTACATTTTGAACTTCTCTGTTATTCAAAATTATGAGATAGTACATCTAAAACAATATCAAACGAGAGAAAAGTTCAAAATGTTCTTCATTTGAGCAACAGGAAGTCTGTTTTTGCTCTCCTCTGC
>NC_134793.1:2732215-2734715 GCF_046742065.1 Oratosquilla oratoria
GTATATATACATATATATATGTATACATACATATGTATATGCATATATACATACACACACACACACACACACACACACACACACACACACACACACACCCGGTGGCGGATTGGTAAGGCACTGGCCTCACAAGCCGGAGAACCGGGGTTCGATTCCCCGGCCGGGCGGAGACAAGTTGGGTTTGTCTCCTTTCACGTGTAGCCCCTGTTCACCTAGCAGCGAGTAGGTACGGGACGTTAGTCAAGGAGTTGTGACCTTGCATTCCCGGTGTGTGGAGTGTGAGTGGTCTCAGACCTACCCAGAGATCTGCTAATAATGAGCTCTGAGCTCACTGCCGTAGGGTGGTGTCTGGCTGTCTCGAAAAGAGGCTGCAGCAGATCCGAGGTGAATACACACACAATATTATATATATATATATATATATATATATATATATGTGTGTGTGTGTGTGTGTGTGTGTGTGTATACACACACACACACACACACACACACACACACACACACACATATATATATATATATATATATATATATATATGTATATATATATATATGTATATATATATATATGTATATATATATATTATATGATCCACATGAACTGGAAGGGGAATAATATAAACAAATGGGTATATAAATAAACAAGTAGATAAATATATAAATAGATCAAGAAACAAAAATAAATATATTAGATAAAATAATAGATGCAGAAAATGGTAAACTTTTACAGTAATAAATGTAGTCATACCCCTAAATGGTCCTCACTTCCATCCCCAAGAACTGCAACTGAGAAGGATCATAGAAACTGATCATTACTCACAAGTCATCAATCGAAAGTTAAGAAAAGTAATTCCTCAAGAAGATACCCGTAATACTTGGTATTGAAGAGAGGATCCAATCTAAAGTTTCACTCTCCCTAAAAGAGGAACTGTTTTGGGGGACCCTCGGTGGTCGTTCATCAGCCGAAGTACTCAATGGGAGGCAATTTGGGACTAACTGGAAGCATCGAGACGAATCAGGTGCCGTTCGCTGAGGTCATTAAAGAAATTAGGTTAGAAGTTGGCCGACGGGACGGAAAGTGGATTACAGAGGGGAAAGATAGTGAGATAGATAAAGATGTGGAAAGAAATAAATATTATATATATATATATATATATATATATATATGTGTGTGTGTGTGTGTGTGTGTGTGTGTGTGTGTGTGTGTGTGTGTGTGTGTGTGTGTGTTTCATTAAAAGTGATGGCTAGTTGTGCATTAATAATTTTCTTAAAGGTATTTTCCATATATCTTATTATGGGTTTGTGTTCCTTAGGAAGGAAATTTATGACTTGGCTGTATGTAGTCATATTAGCTAGATCGCGATTTCGAATTCAAGACCCTTCTTCAGTAGCTATAGGGATAAGAATTAATCCGATGAGTCTAGTAAAGATCTAAGTTTTTTACTAGAGTTCCTTTACTTGCTAATCGCTGGGGGAGGTCACCTGGTATTACGGGCAGGGACGAAATGTCACGTGCACTAGGGAGCCTCCGGGTTCGTGTTGTGGCGGAATGTGGCATGCTTATGGTTATAGCGTTTTGTCTCGTTGTTGGACGAGTGGTGTTTTGTCTCGTATTGGCGTTTGTGGTGTTATTTCTCATGTTTGTATTTGTAACGGTTTGTCTCATGCTTGGAAGGGCTCTAAGGTCTTCTGCTTGTAATTTAGGTTTGGGCTCAACTCTTTAATATATAACGCTTCTAAAATTGGAAGGCGTCTATCGTCAGTACATAAATCCAAGATCTCGGTGTTTTTCTCTAGTGTCTCTCTTGATAGTGTTATGCCATGAGCTTCTCTTAAGTGATTTTTAGGGGCTCCAGATGTCAGGTGGTATGAGAGGCTACGGGATAACCTCATTGTCGTCATGCCAATATAGGTGGATGGGAGGGCTTCACAGTTCCCTCGTGTACATGTGAACCTATAGATGACATGTGATTTCTGAAGTTCCTTTCTCTCTTGTTGGGGGCTGTTTCTAATAAGGAGGTGGCTAGTTTTCTTAGTTTTATAACAAATCACTAGGTTTAGTATTTCTTCTAGATTGACTGGTTTAATGTTTCTTTTTATAATTTATTTCATAATGCGTTCATCTTCTTTATAAGCTGACGAAAAAATGGATTTATAATATATGTAATTTTCTCTTTATTTTGTTTGTTATTGTTTTTTTTATGCCAGAAGTCCATTATTTTCTTTGTTTGAAGAATTATCTCTTTTTCAATGAAGCCGTTATTGATCAGAATTTGAGTGGAAGGTGCCATTTCATCATACACTTGTGTCCATGTGCTATAACCATAAGCATGCCACATTCCGCCACAACACGAACCCGGAGGCTCCCTAGCGCACGTGACATTTCGTCCCTGCTCGTAATACCAGGTGACCTCCCCCAGCGATTAGCAAGTAAAGGAACTCTAGTAAAAAACTTAGATCTTTACTAGACTCATCGGATTAATTCTTATCCCTATAGCTA
>NC_134793.1:2739715-2742215 GCF_046742065.1 Oratosquilla oratoria
CTCTTCCTCTACCTCTCGACTCATCTTTCTCCTCCTCATCTACCTTTCTACTCCTCCTCTACCTCACTTCTCCTCTACCTCTCGACTCCTCTTCCTCTACCTCTTGACTCCTCTTTCTTCTCATCTACCTTTCTACTCCCCCTCTACCCCGTCTACCTCTCGAATCCTCTTCCTCCTCTACCTGTCGATTAACCCTCCTCTACCTCTTGACGTCTTCTCCTTCTCTACCTATCGACATCTCCTCCTCCTCTTCTTTCTTCTCTTCCTTCTCTTATTCCTCCTCTTCTTCTTCTTTTTCCTCCTCCTCCTCCTCGATAAAGAGGAAGGGTCCACCAGTAAAAACACAGATTAAATCTTAAATCAAAGTCAGTCATGGACCTCAAAGGTTACAGGTTTAGAAGCTTCTGGAAACGTTGCCTCTTGGTCTCGGTAAACGTTCAGAGGAAAGTCGATCCCTCTACTTCTCTTTCCATTTTGACTACCGCCAGGCTATCCTATTCGTCTGCATTTGTTTTATCTTGCTCATTTTGTCTTATCATTTGTTTGTTTGTTTGTTTGTTATTATTTCTATTTGCGTTATTGTCACTGTCATTGTCACTCTTACTATCACTGTTATTCTCACTATAACTGTTACTGTTACTGTCACTGTTACTGTCACTGTCATTGTCTCTCTTATTATCACTGTTACTGTCACTGTTACTGTCACGTTTACTGTCACGTTTACTGTCACGTTTACTGTCACTATCACGGTTACTGTCACTGTCACTATCACGGTTACTGTCACTATCACGGATACTGTCACTCTCACGGATACTGTCAGTTACTATTAATGTCACTGTTACTATTACTGTAACTGTTACTATTACTGTCACTATTACTGTGTTATGGTTACTGTCACTGTCACAGTTACTGTCATTGTTACTATTACTGTCACTGTTACTGTGTCATGATTACTATCACTGTCACGGTTACTCTCACTGTCACTGTTATTACTGTCACTGTTACTATTACTGTCACTGTTACTATTACTGTCACTGTTACTATTACTGTCACCGTCACAGTGACAGTTACTGTTACTGTTACTGTCACTGTCACGGTTACTGTCGCTGTCACGGTTAGTGTCGCTGTCGCGGTTACTGTCGCTATCACGGTCACTGTCACTGTCACGGTTACTGTCGTTGCCATGGTTACTGTCACTGTCATGGTTACTGTCGTTGTCATGGTTACTGTCACTGTCACGGTTACTGTCATTGTCACGGTTACTGTCGTTGCCATGGTTACTGTCACTGTCATGGTTACTGCCGCTGTCACGGTTACTGTTGTTGTCCTAGTTGCTGTTGTTTTCACGATTACTGTTGTTGTCACAGTTACTGTCGTCACTCTTACTGTTGCTGTTACTGTTCGTTATTGTTATTGGTAGTTCTTATTTCTATTCATAGCTATTGTTATTGATAACTATTGTTGTCACTGATAGTTATTGTTATTGCTACTATTGCCAGGCTATTCCATTTGTATGCTTTTGTTTCCTTTGGCAACAATGAAGTTTATCTATATGTGATAGTGATGATTCTCTAATTATTTTATTGTTTTATATATGTTTGATATTAATTTCTTTGTTATTATTATCACTATGATTTTATTGATAGTTATTGTTGTCATTGATATTGTCACTGCTACTATTGTCCTTGTCATCGTCATCATCAATTATATTTAGTATGATTGTTGTTAATTATTACAGAACAATTTTAAGGCCTCACCAGCTACATATAATCAGTTAATCTTAGATGGGCTGAATTCTAAGAACATAAAAATTAAGGAGAATGCAAGAAACTATCAGGTCTGCACTAGACAATTACACGTCTATTACCTCTTATCATTCCATAAAGTTATCTAACCTTCTCTAACAACCGATAGTTTCAATGCTCACTACATGGTTACTAAGTCTATTCCATTTGTTAACCACTATTGGTAAACCAGTTATTGCTTACCTCCGTATTAAATCTAAGTTTGTCCAATTTAGATATATTACTGTGCGTCCTGCCCTGCAATTTTAATATGATGACCTTGTCTACATCACCCTTGATAAAGTTCTTGACTATCTGAATACAATTTGAATTATACAAATTGCGTCGCAGTTCTGAAGTGGTCAGAAACGCAACTGTGTGGGAAACGGGTTGTTGAGGCTGTGGCCAAGCCTCTCCCTTCTTGTTGACAAACTCGAGTTCAAAGGCAAATCCATAATATCGCTTGTCTGTCCTTATAGCAAACATGAATCCGTTCTCTCTCCCATATACTTGTACACTCTTTTCGTTCTTTTATTTATTTTCTATTTGTTTACTTAATTACTAATTTGTGATTTTTTATGTGCAGATTTTCTGTTTTACCATTATCAATTAACAAAATTATAGGACACATAGCAAAAGAACCATGCAAAGATGTATTTCTTCAGATGGACCTCTTCCCCATCCAAAAAAAAAAAAAATGCTTCTCGTGAATATAA
>NC_134793.1:2747215-2754715 GCF_046742065.1 Oratosquilla oratoria
AGACTCCAACATTTCGATATTAGCCTCCAACATTATTCTTCACAGTTCTTGCCACAGAAGTCGAAGAATAACTTTAGGAACTTAGGCTCGGGTGTCTGTGATTTATTGTATCAAAATAGTAGTTTTTTAGTTATGATACGTGTTGAATACCTTAGGAGGAACATCTATTATGATGAACAAAAGTTTTTCGTCAACTTTGTCCTCATTGTTCAGAAACTGTTTATTAGATTAAAAAACGACTTTCACACTTCGACTTATGTAAACTTAAATTTCATGGAAAAAATACCAAAACATACTAAATAGGTAACTTTTTACACATTTTTAATTTTCTGCTATAACAAACGTTCTAGTGAGGTATTAAAATGCATGTTATCTAATCACATAATTGTTATAGATCACCATGTTAAAGAAAAGACTTAGATTTGGTATCCATGTAATGCGCGCGCTGCAACAAATGGTTGTTCTAAGAGAATATTAGATAAATTTATTAAAGGGGATGATGGACGTTAATGGACATGGAACTGCCAAGTGTAGGTCTTATGGTCTCGTATAGTCTCTTCCATTCTTAGGTTCTTATGCCCTAGTTTTCTAACAATAACTAGGAAATTAAATCTCTAAATTTACAGTATATACGAGTTCGGCGAAGTTCACTGATGCAGAGCTGTAGCGTTCACCAGTCAGTCGGGGAATCTGGAGCGACAAGGAACCTTGTGGTATCCGTCGATCAATGGAGTCAGGGTTGATGGATTGCAAAGACGTGGGGAGAAAGACGAGATGCAGTGCCTGGCATTGATCCAAGTGTTTACATTTTGGACGTTGGGATTGAGGGGGAGGGCCGAAACGAAGACAGATGGTGAGAGAGATAAAGTATGAAATGGTACTAGAACGCGTGGCACACATTCAGTAGGTGAACACGTATTTTAATTCCTAGTGAATTGAATGAACTTATCTCTCCTTAATCTTTCTACGGCCAGAATACATTATTCATAGACGTGGCACTCCGTTGGAAAAAAAAAATCACACTGAATGAGAATCCGACGAGAAACAATGGTCTCAAACTGTCTGGAAAAAAAAAATCATTTGGAAGTGGGTAGAAACAACTTCGCCAACCGTGTAGTTAATGAATGGAATAAACTTCCTGCACAGGAAGTGCAATGTAGTTCAGTTCGAAGCTTTAAGAATCATTTTCATTCAGATAAACACCTAACCAAGATGCTGTAATGACTATCATTCATTTTCTATAATTTGTTTATTTATTTTGTTAGCATTTGTCCGGTAGTTTATTTGTTTGATTCTCGTTTATTATTAGTGTTGGATGGTATCGCAACATATGAGTTGTGGTAGTACGTGGTCGTAGTTGAGCGGTGTTCGGAGGCTTTAGAATAAAAAGCAGCGGAGCAACGTGTAGCTCTGTCTCTCTCTGTGGTCTTTCTCTTCTGTGGTAGTACGTGGTCGTAGTTGAGCGGTGTTCGGAGGCTTTATAATAAAAAGCAGCGGAGCAACGTGTAGCTCTGTCTCTCTCTGTGGTCTTTCTCTTCATTATTTGGTGACAGGTGTTTATATACATGGCTCGTGGTTAGGTTGCCGACGAGATAATATTTATTTACAAGATGCAGTTTTAGCAAATATTAGAGATCAGGATAGGTTTTAACTACCTTATACATTGCATATACATATATACAAATGACATACAGTTGTCCGAGGTTGGACAGGATAGACATATCCCGTAGGAAAAAACAATTTGTATCAAATGGTAACTGCTTGGCTTGGTGGCAATCCTTTAGGGTTGGTGAGGCGTCCAGCTGCGGGTGAGGTGTCCGTCTGGACAATAGCGACCTGACCCGGGGTGACCAGGTGCGTGAAGACGTCAGGTCGAGTACCAGGCTACTCTGTCTGCACCGAAGCATACGTGCAGTGCCGATAGTATAAGCAGAGGTGGTAGATGAATGTCTAGGAGATTTTGGTGGTAGATTACGTCTTCTAAGAGGTCTAGATGCTAACAGTAGTTATGTCAATTTATTATTATTTACTATTTACCTGTTTATTATCTAACTATACCTATGCATTTATCTATTTTATTTATTTACATTATTAGTTTTTATTTATTCATTTATTTGTTTATCATTATTTTTTTTCGCATTTGACCTAGATACGGATCAAAAGGTCTCCTGCCGGCATGCTCCGCTTTTGTTATCCTTTGTGAAGGCATTAAATCTCTTTTATGAAACAAATAATCTCAATACATACCGAAGCGTTGTATCCCTTTTACCGTTCAAATATTTGATTCAACACCGACCTGTAATGAAAAAGAAAGATTCAAATAACATAGAGAATAATTGATGAGGTCTTACTTAACCACAATCCATTTTAAACTTTATTTGATATGAGTATTAACATTTAGACAAAATATAAAAATTCAATATATAAAATTGATGCGAGATAAATAGAGAGCAAGAAGTAAAGAGACATACAGATAAAATTCGAGAAAGAGAGAGAGAGAGAGAGAGAGAGAGAGAGAGAGAGAGAGAGAGAGAGAGAGAGAGAGAGAGAGAGAGAGAGAGAGAGGGAGAAAGAGGAGAGAGAGAGAGAGAGAGAGAGAGAGAGAGAGAGAGAGAGAGAGAGAGAGAGAGAGAGAGAGAGAGAGAGAGAGAGAGAGAGAGAGAGAGAGAGAGAGAGAGAGAGAGAGAGAGAGAGAGAGAGAGAGAGAGAGAGAGAGAGAGAGAGAGATGGGGAGTGAGAGAGAGAGAGAGAGAGAGAGAGAGAGAGAGAGAGAGAGAGAGAGAGAGAGAGAGAGAGAGAGAGAGAGAGAGGGGTGAACGAGAAGACAGTGTTCATGTCACTTTCTCTAACACAAACGTAAACGCAGCACTATGAAACGGATTAATTGAAAAGGACACGGGCAAGTAACCTGACACCTCCCTTGACATTACACTTAATAGCAACCTGGTCACTATTGCTCTGACAGTGTGATCATGCTTGTGTTTAGAAGTGGACTTTTTTTTCTAGAACATGACTTTCATTTTATGTCTTCTCATATAAGCTGCATTTTTTCATATCACTGAGATCCAATCAATTAACAAACAAAGAAACAGGGGCTTATTATATTCAGGTCACCTGTTATGAAAAAGATACTCTCAGGAGTTTACTCATTGACTGTCTGGAAAACAAAGCGGTCTTGATTAATGTAAACAAGTTGTTGAAGAAATAGACCACATTCTTGTTGAACGCTAAAGATATTTAAGCCAATGGTGTCTTTAAGTGTTTCTTTAACACTTTTTGCCCGAAAGTCAAACATATTTAAGCCAATGGTGTCTTTAAGTGTGTCTTTAACATTTTTTGCCCGATTACCCCTAAGATATATTCTAAACTGTGTCAGGGTTGAGGATGCCAACCTCCCCCCTTCCCACCACCCTCCCACCCACACATGATTTACAAAGCCTATCTCCTAGATATGAGGTCTTTAATTTAAGGTATGAAAAGATTTGCAATAGATTTCCTAGTTATCAATAGGACGCATATAACCAGCCTTCATTGCATTGGTACAACATGATAACATGATAACATGATAACATGAGACAGCCGCAAGAATTACATTTTTTTTTTCTAAGAAAATAATTTAAAAAATTAAATCTTATATTTTAGATTGAGACATTGCCTTAGCAGTTTAGTTTTTCTCGAAGGAAAAATGAATAGAAAAAATTGAAATCACCTCACTGGGAAATGGTTAGATTCACCTACCACATCCCGTTCCTCACCGGATCTCACACGACTTTCCCTCAAGTTGGCAAAGTCGAAGTCACTCGAACTGACAATTACCTCGCAGTGAATGCTAACAAGTTAAAAAAAAAATCCTTGTGGTATAATACTCCTTGACGAGTATGAAAGTTAGGTGCATATTCTGCCTACACAGTTTGCAGTTATCATTCAACAAAATGTATGACAAATGTTCAAAAAGACACTGAAAATAAGACGAATAGCTTATAATTGAAAATGTATATTGATCAGAATATTGCAATTGCAAACGAACGCAAAACTCTCTTAATGAAAAATATATTTGAACATTAATACACTATTATGTTCAGTGGAGAAAAATAACAGATGAAATAATTCTACCGCTTTAAGATGTGGATTGAAAGATGCAAATTCTCATATATACATATATACTTAATGCACACATACGCACATATATATATATATATATATATATATATATATACATATGTACACATAGACATGCATACATACATACACACACACATACATACATGCATTCATGCATACATACATACATACATACATACATACATACATACATACATACATACATTACATACATACCTACACATACCTACATACACGCACACATATCCAAATGTGGTTCCATGTTTGAGGTCCCGACTCCAAGTCGCGCTCCCGGCTTTAGAAGCTTTCAAGGGTACCACAAACCGTTACTGTCTCCTTTCAGCAATAGGAAGGGTAAATGTGCGTGTGTGTAATGCCACAGGATTGACCATAGAGCGGGTAGCATGAGATCTGCTCTTTCATCAATAAAGGTAAAAGTTGACGATCACGTACCTATCACGAGATCTAAGACTATGATGAATATCAAGTCCAGACGCACACACGCACGCATGCCCCCCACACACACGCAAACACATACACATAAATACACACACGCACATACATACAAGCACACATAAATACACACACACACATAAACACACTCATATATACAAAAATACTCATATGTACACACACACATACATGTACACTCTCACATATACGCACATATATACACACTCATATATATACACTCATATATCCACAAATATGCACTCACGTATACTGTAGTCACTCACATATATACACTCACATATAAACACGCTCACATATACACACACTCACTTATATACAAACACTCACATATATACACAATTACATATATACACACATTCACATATACAAAGACACACACACACACACACACACACACACACACACACACACACACACACACACACACACACACACACACACACACACACACACACACACACACACACAATCAACAAAACCCTCGCATATACACACCCACTCACTTATATACATACACTCAGAGATATACACACATTCACATATATATACAAACTCATATGTATACACACACTCACACACAAATTCACGCGCGCGCCTAACTCAAGACTGTAACACGAACGACTCGAAATTATTGTCCACTGAATATCTGAAGCACACCAACAACAATGTTTTTCATCTAATCAGTTACTTAAGGAACTTGTATTTTTCAAGTGTCAACAATATTTTTTCTTCTTATACTGCACACTTTAATCGACACATTTCATTACGCACACATGTATAATACAAACTTTAACGTATTCAGACAATAATGTAATTTAATTTATCCTTGTGGGTAAATGAAATATTGTTGAGAAAATCGTCAACATCAAAGACCCTTGTCATGTTTTCATACATGGTTTATGATATTCCACCACTACGATGACGAAAACTCATGATTATTTAATTACTTATTTTTCTTTTCGCTATCTGACCACATGTAACCTGATTGAATTATTGCTAAAAATTATTAACGCATTCGACTCGTTGTATTAAAATGGTGATTGACAACATTAAATGAATATAGTTCTTGGTTACACATATATACTGTATATAATCAAAATGTTAAAGAAATTATATTTCAATATGATGCGAAGAGATCCATAAAAGAGAAAACGAACTTGAATATATTACTATTATTTTTTCATAATATAAAAACAGAATGCAAATCAACATCTAGTTCATACTTAAATACAAACATTTCCATAAGAATTTTGTTGAGCAAATGAAAATCTCGTACCTGTTAAACTTTTATATACTTTCAAGCAAAATACATACATATTTTACTCTGTTACATACAATTCAAACTAACAAATATCGAGAAAATTCATAGAGAATGTGATATGTTAACTTTCCGATAAGTGTGGACAAATAGGCTGAGGCTAAATATGTATTACTCATTATACTTGCATGCAATATATCTACAATGAGGAAAGTGATTATTCATAGGTATCAATAAGCATACAAAGACATACTTATGCACAATCATCTTTTGAATTGCATTATTATTAGTGTATTACTGCTATTGAAATAAACCTTTTACTGTTATTATTATTGTTGTTGTTTTATTATTATTTTTTCATCATCATCATCATCATCATCATCATCATCATCATCATCATCATCATCATCATCATCATCATCATCATCATCATCACCATCATCATCATCACGACGATAAACACAAAGACAAACAGGCATGCGCGTGTGCGCACACACACACACACACACACACACACACACACACACACACACACACACACACACACACACACATACACACACACACACATCGAGGTAATGGCCTGAAATTGGTGCTCATTAAGTGACATTTTTTATCTATCATTTCATAAATAGAAACTTATATTTTACAAACCTCGGTAATCACATTTTTCCAATAGTCTAGACTTTATTCGACATATTTTTTACTCACAAATCTATTATATATATCAACGTCTACACTCAGACAACAAAATAATTGAATTTATTCCACTGTATAAATTATATAATGTTGAAATATTCGTAAACAAAAAATTCTTCTCATGTTTTCATAGACTGATTCTGATATTCCACTACTTCGATGACGTGAGCTCTTGTATATGATTTTTTTTTTCATTATCTGACTACATTTAAGCTGATTGAGTTATTTCTAAAATGTTTAGAGCATTCGGCTCGATGGGATTAAAAAAGCAATTGATTAGATCAAATGAATAAAGGTCTTTGCAATAATTTTCTAAGTACACAAAAATATACATAAGATTAAATGACAAAGATTTGATATTTTCATATGATCAGATGAGACATAGAAGAGAAAATGAACTGGAATATACTACAAATTTTTCATTTGTTTCATGACACAAATTTTAATGTAAACTAATTGAAACAAGCTAGTTCACACCTCAAGCACAAATATTTCCATAATTTTTTTGTACAGCGGATAAAAATCTCGAAGACTTTAGACTTGAATATACCTTTTCGTAAAATATATATTAAATATCTATATTGTAATGCATAAAGATTAAACTGACAAATATTGAACACATTCATGGAGAATATAGAATTTCCAAGATGTATGGTGGTTAGTAATTTTTAGTCATTCATTAATAAACTGATACACATATACAAATGCACACAAAAACCGCAAACGCACACGCACAAACACACACAGACACACACACACACACACACACACACACACACACACACACACACACACACACACACACACACACACACACACACACACACACACACACACACACACACACAAACATACACACGTACAGAAACATGTACCCATGCGCGCGTGCGCGTGCGTGAAGCTCCTCTGAGATATTTCACTGTAATCCTTTTTCAAGCGAGTGGAAA